>NC_133504.1:188787500-189067500 GCF_049354715.1 Callithrix jacchus
TCCGTTAACTCAACGGTGTCCATCTCTTCTTCTTGGATTCCTTTTGTAACACTTGCTTTCAAGTTTCCACAAGCGAATTCCAGCATCCGGGTCATCCAGGCATTGGCGGCTGCTGACTGTCTTTTCAGGGTTTCCTGGGTGTCCCCGGGCCACGTCATTACGGCTTCTATGGTGGACATTTACATTTTTACGTTATGAGGCTGGGGGCAGTGGCTCTCGCCCGTAATCCCCGCATTCTGGGAGGCTGGGGTCGGCAGATCACCGGAGGTCAGGAGTTTGAGACCAGCATGGCCAACATGGAGAAACCCTGTCTCTACTAAAAATGAGGCAAGAGAATCGCTTGAACCCAGGAGGCGGAGGTTCAGTGAGCCGAGATGGTGCCACTTCACTCTAGCCTGGGTGACAGAGCAAGACTGTGTCTCAAAAAAGAAAAGTTATGCTACGAGACTCTGGATCTCCGTGAATCCTATGGAGAACGTTGATATCTCTGTTTCTGTAGGCAGTTGACTGGGTGAGTGTAGCTCACAGGTTTTGATCGGCTTTCTCTGAGTTTTGGCTTCCATGTCAGCTCCATATTGAAAACGATTCCATCTGCAGCGGCATCAAGATTTGCCCTGTGTGGGCACTACCCAGTGCCCAGCCTGCACCCCGGGAGACGCCTGTTCCTTGGCTGCATTCCAGTGTCTTCTGCGTGCTGGTTAGGGTCATGTCCACGCACCTTCCCCCAGGAGGTGAGCCCGGAAGCTCAGCTTTATGGGGTGACTTTAGGCTCTCTCTCTGGTACTTCCTGGGTCTTGGGACATCACCGATCCTGTATCTTGCCCAAAGTCTGGGACGTTAGGTCTCAGTTTGCTGCACACCTCCTGGGACTATGCCTGCGTCTAGAGCCACACAGCGAGGGGACAGGAGAGGAAATGCCACCCTCTTGGGACTCCAGCTCCTCTCCCTGGTCTCCGAGGCCCCTATGGGCTCCCCATCGCTGCTGGGCTGAGCAAATGCTGGCTGCGGACCCTGGCCTCAGTCTCCTGCCTGGACACCAGGGAGGGCTGGAAGCCCCACTCTCAGTGCAGCTTTCTGACTGGCCCCTTCGCTGCTCAGCTGGGACGCCCACCCCTGGGGGCAGTTCCCTTTCTTGCCTGCAAGCTCTTCCTACCCCATGGCCTCCATCTTGGCCACTGGAGCCGCCTGTTCCTTCTGAGACAGGCCCAGGCCCAGCTTCACAACGGAGCCTTTGCTGGCTCTTTCTTGAGAGAAACGTTCTCTGCACACCCCCTTTCCCCTCCCTCTTTCCTCCCTCTCCCTCTTCTTCCTCCTCTCCAGCACCTCCTGAGAATCCCTCCCTCCATACCTCCTGTGGCTCCCTTCCACTCCCCTGTTGGAAATAGATGCTGGGTGCCGCAAGGAAAAATCAGCACCGAGACAAAGGATCTCTCAGCAAGCACTTTTTACTTTTTTACTTCCTGCACTGCAGGAAGGGCACTCTCACTAGCCATCTTGCCACGAGAGTACAACGACCAAAGGAAAAGTAGACGTATTTATCCCTTATGCATTTGGGGTCGTCCTTACTGTCGTGTCTAATCTCCGTTGGCTGGAGCCAGACCTCACAATCTAAACTGAAATGCCATTGGCTAACAACTTAAAACTTTTCTGCCTGGGTGCACTGGCTCACGCCTGTTATCCGAGAACTTTGGGAGGCGGAGGCAGGGGGATCACCTGAGGTCGGGAGTTCAAAACCAGCCTGACCAACACGGAGAAACCCCATCTCTACTAAAAAAAAAAAGACAAAATTAGCCCGGAGTGGTGGTGCATGCCTGTAAGCCCAGCTACTTGGTAGGCTAAGGCAGGAGAATTTCTTGAACCTGGGAGCCTAAGGCTGCGGTGAGCCAAGATTGTACCATTGCACTCTAGCCTGGAGAACAAGAGCAAAACTTTGTATTGGAAAAAAAACCAAAAAACAAAAAAAACCTTTCCTGAATAGGTAAAGGCAGTGGAGAGCTGGGCCATGCCTGTGAGCACGGGCAGCACAGATATCTTGGTTAAAGTACAAGCACATAGAATATACTATGTGCTTGCAAGTATGGCGTGTCTAACAGCTACATAGGATAGGGCTTCACAAAGAGTTATTAGCACACTTACGATTTATTCTTTAATAAGAAAGGAAACTTTGAAGAGGAACTTTCACTTCCCACATCCCCCCACCATGTCTCCCCTTTCCATCCCTGCCCCATGGCATAGGGCAATCACTCGGGGTTGGCCACACCACACACACAGCCCAGTTTTCCTCTGTGCCCATCTGCGCCCTTTGAAGAAAGGACGGTTGGAAAACCCTAGGCTCAGAGAGGTTGAGTAAGCCACCCAATGCTGCACAGCCCGTTCCTGGCAGAGCTGGACCTCTAGGCCCCTCTCTCAGACCCTGTGTCCCTTGCTTTTACCGCCACAGGTTTCCAGAGGGACCACCAGCCTTCCTTTTTATGCCTTCCATTGTCTTTCTCGCCCCAGGCCAAGCTTCGGGTGAGAGTGAACCTGAGGTCTTCCACAGCCAAGTCCCCATCCTCACCCGGCCTGCTTGTTCCCCCAGACCCTGCTTTTCCAGGTCACCTTGTGGTCCTCACATTCCACCCTTGACCCGGCCAGGCCCAATTCCCCACACTGTCCTCCCAGGCAGAGTGTCTGTGCTGGGTCCCCGGGCTTCTGTAACAAAGTGCCGCAGACTGGGGGCTTGAACAACAGATGCTGATTCTCTCCCCGTCCCAGGAGCCAGGAGTCTGCAACCAAGGCGGTCGGCAGGGCCACAGCCCTCCGGACACTCTTGGGAGGCCCCTTCCTGCCCCTTCCAGCTGCTGGTGGCTCCGGGTGCTCCCTGTCCTGTGGCTGCGGCCCTCTGACCCCTATCCACATCTCCCCACGCTCCTCCTGTGTGCCTGTGTCTCCTCTTGTCATGAGAACCCCAGTCCTGTTGGAGTAAGGCCACCGTAAGGACCTCGTCTTAACTTGATGACGTCTCAAAGACCCTGTTTCCAGATCGGGTGGCCGTCACAGGTGCAAGGGTCTTGGATATATCTTTACTGGGGACACAACTCAGCAGCATCAGGAAGTTCTCCCTGCTGTAAACACAACCTTCCCGCAGCTGCCTGTGGGTGCCCTATTCTCGCTCTCAGAATCAGCAGCCCCTTCAGTGCAGGTCGGCTGTGAGAGAACCCCAGGAGGGCTCGGGGACCCTGTAGATGCCCAGAGGACGGGCATCATTTGAATTTCTGATGAACCATTCACAGCCCAGGGTCTTCACATATGTCAGGATGTCGCAACACTGCTATGCCACCCACAATACTGCTATGCCACCCACAATATGGATATGACACCCACAAGACTACAATGATACCCACAATACTGGTATGACACCTGCAGGACTGAACCGACACCCACAAGACTGATGTAACACCCACAAGACTAAAATGACACACACAATACAGATATAACACCCACAATACTGGTATGACACCCGCAAGACTGAAACGACACCCACAAGACTGATATGACCCCTGCAGATATGACACTGGTGTCTTATCAGACTTGCAGGTGTCATATCTATATGGTGGGTGTCATATCGGTCTTGCGGGTGTCATACCACTATTGTGGGTGTCGTTTCAGTCTTGTGGGTGTCACATCTGTATTGTGGGTGTCAGCAGTCTTGTGAGTGACATAGCAGTCTTGTGGGTGTCGTCATATCGTATTGTGGGTGTCGTATCAATCTTGCAGGTGTCATATCAGTCTTGGGGTGTCATATCTGTCTTGGGGGTGTCATACCACTATTGTGGGTGTCGTTTCAGTCTTGTGGGTGTCACATCTGTATTGTGGGTGTCAGCAGTCTTGTGAGTGACATAGCAGTCTTGTGGGTGTCGTCATATCGTATTGTGGGTGTCATATCAATCTTGCAGGTGTCATATCAGTCTTGGGGTATCATATCTGTCTTGGGGGTGTCATACCACTATTGTGGGTGTCGTTTCAGTCTTGTGGGTGTCACATCTGTATTGTGGGTGTCAGCAGTCTTGTGAGTGACATAGCAGTCTTGTGGGTGTCATATCGTATTGTGGGTGTCGTATCAATCTTGCAGGTGTCATATCAGTCTTGGGGGTCTCTTATCATATTGCGGGTGTCATAGCACTCTTACAGGTGTCATATCTGTATTGCAGGTGAACGTAAGACATTAGTCAATACAGGTAAGACGCACATTGGTTTGGTCCAGGAAGGTGGGCCGATTCGGTGGAAGTAGGAGGGGCTTCAGGTTGTAGGTAGATTCAAAGACTTTTTTTTTTTTGAGATGGAATCTTGCTCTGTTGTCCAGGCTGGAGTGCAGTGGTGCAATCTCAGCTGACTGCCACCTCTGCCTCCCAGATTCAAGCAATTCTCCTGCTTCAGTGTCCCAAGTAGCTGGGATTACAGGCGACCACCACCATAACTGGCTAATTTTTGTATTTTTAGTAAAGATGGGATTTCGTCATGTTGGCCAGGCTGGTCGGTCTCGAGCTCCTGACTTCAAGTGGTCCTCCTGGCTCAGCCTCCCAAAATGCTAGGATTACAGGTGTGAGCCACCTTGCCCAGCAGATTCAAAGATTTTCTGATTGGTTGTAAGAGTTTATCTAAAAACTTGAATCCAGGGGTCCAAAGTGGCTCCCGCCAGAGGTCGTGGTGCTTGCGAAGGCGAGGTCATGAGTTCAAGGCTAACCTGAGCAAACTCATAAGCTCGAACTGATTGGCAAAAAAAAAACCACAAAACTTGAACCCATAGAAGGGAGTGTCTGGGTAAAGATAAGAGGTTGTGGAGACCAAGGTTATTACACAGATGAAGCCTCCAGGCTGGTGGCTTCAGAGAGAATAGATTGTAAACATTTCTTTTTTTTTAATTTATAATTTTTTTTGTTTTTATTTTTATTTTTTTTAATATAAAGATGGGGTTTCACCATGATGGCCAGGCTGGTCTTGAACTCCTGACCTCAGGTGATCCACCCACCTCAGCCTCCCAAAGGGCTAGGATTACAGGTGTGAGCCATAGCGCCTGGCCGATTATAAACGTTTCTTATCAGACTTCAAAATGTGCCAGACTCTTGGCTGGGTGCTGTGGCTCTCGTCTGAAATCCCGGCACTTTGGGAGGCCGTGGCAGGCTTGCCTGAGCTCAGGCGCTGGAGACCAGCCTGGGTGGCATGGTGAAACCCCATCTCTAACAGAACAGACATTAGCCAGTGTGGCGGTGCACGCCTGCAGTCTCGGCGACTCAGGAGGCCGAGGTGGAAGGATGGCTTCAGCACAGAAAGCAGAGGTCGCAGTGAACCGAGATTGCGCCACTGCACTCCATGCTGGGTGACAGAGCCAGGCCTCGTCTAAAAAAAAAAACAACGGAAAACAAAGCTGCCAGACCCTTAGTTAATTCTCTTCTGGATCAGGGAAAAGATCACCCACAGAGGAATCCCACAGGGGGTTTAATCCAGTTTTCCTCAACTGAAGTTACTATTTTAGTTCCTTCAGCTGAGGAGGGGAGAGGGGCTAGTAACCGCTCTGCCTTTCAAGAATGCACATGAAGTCCTTCCTCAGGGACAAGGGAGACGGGAAATGAGAGCTTACTGCTAGCAGAGGCGCCTCACCGAGGTAATTAGGCCTTGTCTGTCGCGGTGGTTCCAGCCAGTCACCACGCAGCCCTACCCCGCCCCCTCCCTGCACGGCCTCGTGTCTCCGTGGGGTCGGGAGATCCAGGCTCATGGAATCTTGAGGATCTGCCCTGCTGTGGGCCCTGGAGCCTCTGACAAACACACAGCAGCAACACCCCCATGAACTAGACCCCTGAAGCACTCAGCCTGCCACGTTGGTAGGGCCACGTGACATGTTCTCCCCCTTGGGAGCCAGAGCAAGGGGTCACCTTGGGGCCTGGGCAGGTGGGAAGGGCTGTGCTTAGCCCCTCCCCGCCCTTCCACCACCTGGATGCTGACATTGTAAACTAAAAAGTATCTGAGACATGTCTCTGAGTTTAGAAGTGTATTGACATTCTGAGAACAGGTGCCCAAGGTGGTGGGGCTACAGCTTGGTTTCAGGAAGACATGTCCAACACCCCTTCCGATCAGAGCCTGAACTGGTTTTTCAGGTTAACTTTAGAATACTCTGTCCTCTCTTGGCTGAGAGGAGAGGCCCATTCAGTTGGTTGAGGGGCGTAACATTTAATTTTGGGTTTACATCATCTAGTGTGACCCAGGGCCACACAGAAAGACGGCAGTGTCCCCACAGCCTGAATCCCTAAATGACCAGAGCACCCTCCCCCTGTCAGGCCTCCACGTGCAAGCCCCGACCCAGAAGGTCTAAAGTCCTGCCTGCCTCGGCTAATCACCCCCCACACCCACACCCCTACACCCCCACACCCCACCTCCACACCAACACCCCCTACACCCCACCCCCACATCCCCACACCCCCACCCTTACACCCCCACCCCCCACCTTCACACTAACACCCCCTACATCCCCACCCCCACACCCTCACACCAACACCCCCTACACCCCCACCCCCACATCCCCACCCTTACACCCCCACCCCCCACCTCCATACCAACACCCCCTACACCCCCATGCCCACACCCAACACCCCTTCACCACCACACCCCCACCCCCACACCCCACACCCAACCCTCCACCTCCACACCAACACCCCCTACACCCCCACCCCCACACCCCAACCCACCCGCCACATGGACATCAGCATTGGGGTTGGGGAGGGGAGGTGGGAAAAAATGTCCATCGAGTGCAGCTGCTGAAGTTTTGGGTTTTTTTTGTGTTATTCCAACCAAGTCACTGGCTGTTTATTATAAAAGACATTTACAAAGCAAAAATAAAATACAAAAAGGAAGGAAGAAGAAAAGAGTAAGGTAAGCCTTAGTTAATCTCTTAGGTGATCTGTCAGAAATGAACATTGAAAATAAAGATTTTAGTGGCTGGGCCCAGGGGCACATGCCTGAAATCACAGCACTGTGGGGGCTGAGAAGGGTGGATCACCTGAGGCCAGGAGTTCAAGACCAGCCTGGGCAACATGGCAAAACCCTGTATCTACTAAAAATACAAAAAATTAGCTGGGTGTGGTGGCGCATGCCTGTAATCCCAGCTATTCAGCAGGCTGAGGCAGGAGAATTGCTTGAACCTGGGAGGTGGAGGTTGCAATGAGCCAAGGTCACGTCACTGTACTCCAGCCTGGGCAATGTAGCGAGACCCTGTCTCAAAAAAAAAAAAAAACTAATAGGATAAAATAAGGGAAATGTTGTATTAATGTTACATTAGCTCAATGCGCTGAAATCAATTTGAAATCCACATATTAAAATGAGAAACTGAAAAAAGGAGATAACTACACAAAGCTTTGGGTAAAAATCAATGATTCCATGAATGTAAACGGCATGAGAGACAAGAACAAGAATAAAAAGTGAGAATCCAGAGGCAGAGCCTTCAGTAAGTGGAGGGCGCGTGCAGACATGAAGGTGGGGGGGCAGGCAGGTGGGTCATTCCGAGAGGCACTGAGCACAAACCGTGTCCAAACAGCAGAAAAACCACCAATAGCAGATTTTCTTCTCTCTTCTTTGAGACGGCGTCTGACCCCGTCACCCAGGATGGAACGTAGTGGAGCAATCTTGCCGTCACCTCCTGGGCTCGGTGATCTTCCTGCCTTGGCATCCTGATTGGTGGGATTACAGGTGCACACCACCACACTTGGCTGATTTTTGTGTTTTTTGTGGGGATGGCATTTCACTGTGTTTCCCAGGCTGCCCTCAAACTCCTAGGCTCAAAGAATTAAATGAAAGAGCCAGGGTCAAGGGGAATAGGAAAGGATCACCAACAGCGGCAAAGACGGAAGCCCTGAGCTAGAAGGTCAAATAGACAGACCACGTCTGTGCCAAAAAAAAAAAAGAAAGAAAAGAAAAAGCTCGCACCCTCTGCACGAAGGCCATGGTGTCAAAGTGTCCTCTGGGCGGCCGAAGCCCGTCTCCACAGCAGGATGGGTTTGGTGGTCCTTAGCCGGCTGGTGGCCTCAGACAGAGGGAGAAGGAGGCAGGGCTGGCTTAGTCATAGACAAACAGGCTTAGTGGCCTGGAGTTGGTGCTTTGTCTCTGAATCTGTGTCCTGTGTGTGAAGTCCAAGGGAGAGTGGGGCCTGTGCTGGGGGCTTGTAGCCTGTAAACCAAAACTAAGCTTCTCAGCCCCCAGCTGACTGAACAGACCCTCCTCTTGGCCAAGGGAATTCCAAGGTAAACCTGAGAAACTAGTTCAGGCCAAGACAGAAGTGGGTTGGACACGCCTCCCTTCGGAGTTTAGACACTGCTGACCAGCATTAAACATGAAAACAGAGATCCTGAGGCTGACAAAACGGACTCCTTCTAGCAATAAGAGGCTAAATTCCAACGGACTCTAGCAAAGCGTCATGTGACAGAGAGCAGGCCCTGAAAGAGATGGAAGTATTTTACCCCAGAATATACATATTTTGAAATGGCCCTGCAAATTCGTCTCTTACTGAGAAAACCCCCACCCCCTGCCAGGTCTTTTTCTGATCCAGCAGAGATTTAACTCAGAAGAGTCTTGACACCTTTCAGGGTCTGATAAGAGACACTGACCATCTATTCTCTGAAGCCCAAAACCTGGGGGCTTCATCTACATGGCAGGAACCTTGGCCTCCCTTCTCTTCACTACCAACATTTCCTTCTTCTGACTTCAGCTCTTCAGGCAGAGCCTAACCCTGCCAGCCACTTGCCATCAGGAAATCTCTAAATCCACCGATGACCTGTTTATTTGTCCATTTTCACACAACTGTGAAGAAATACCGAAGACCGGGTAATTTATAAAGGAAGAGGTTTAATTGACTCACAGTTCCACAGTCCCACAGTCCCGAGGGGAAACCTCGGGACACTTACAATCGTGGTGGAAGTCAGGACTATTAAAACGTGCACTCTGAATGAAGAGACCCCCCGCTGACCAGGCGTTGTGTGAACAACACGGCCGTTCATTCATTTTGGTGCGGGCGGGCTGAGTCCACAGAGTCTGCTAAGCATGGTGGGATAGGAGTTGGTTTAATAGGTTTGGAGTGGGCAGTGAAAAGTTACAGAAGTTACAGTTTAGGGCGGTTTTTTTTTTTTTTTTTGCAAGCTGGGAGGGGGTCGTGGGGTGTGGAGTCATGAGGTTGACCAAGGTTGGTTACGAAGTTGGGGCAGGAATAAAGGAACAATAGAGAATGTCTGAAAGCTAAGCAGGCCCCCCAGGGGTTGAGCATTTCTGCCTCTTTTCATGGTCTTCCAGGTACTACAGATCGTCCAGGAACTCATCGGGAGTGTGCCTGCAGGTCACAGTGGTTAACATGGTGTCCGTGGAGCCATCAGTCAGCCTAAAAGACCTCACAAGACCTTCTTCACGTGGCGGCAGGAGAGAGAAGGGTGTGTGAAGGAGGAACTGTCAAGCACGTACAAAGCCATCAGATCTCGTGAGAACTCCCTCAGTATCATGAGAACAGCATGGGGGAACCACCCCCACGACCCAATCCCTCCTTAGACTCATGGGGATTACAGTTCAGAGGATATGGGTGGGACACAGAGCCAGACCGTATCAACCCGGAAACCCCTACTTCGAGATGTCCCACCTTTCTAGGCTGAACGATGTACACATCATGTGCTGATTTTCATCTCTGCCTGTTTCTGGACCTCTGAAATGTATAAAACCAAGCTGTAACCAACCGCCTTGGGCACCTGTTCTCAGGCCCTCCTGTGCCTGTGGCCATGGTCACTCATAGTTGGCTCAGAATAAATCCCTTCACATATGTCACAGAGTTTGACTCTTTTTTTATTGCCAAGCTTCTGTTTATAGGTTGCTCCTTGTCCCCTGCCTCCTGCCCTCACCTGACCGCCACTGCCGCCCTCTGCCCTGGGGCCTGGGTGCAGGGGCAGGGATCAGGTGCCTGGCTCGCTGAATCGCACAGCAGGGTTCTGAGTTCCTGTCTGCGTCTGCCCTCACTCTGCAAGCATCCATGTCCAAGGGAGAGTGACATAAAAACACCATGGCAGCTTTAGAGAGAGAGAGACCTCCAAAGGGAGGATAAAGGTTCCCTCCTGCTTTTGGAACAGGGGGCTCTGCGTCCTGGATCTATAGGGAGGCCCCTGGGGTAGCTGCTTACAGAAAGCCCCCTGGGTCTCTCCTCCCTTGACTGAGCTCCCCTCTGCAGACCCGGGCCAGAGGGCCATGCCTGGCCAGAACCAATGTCCCAGCAACTCAGCAGCAGCCCTGGCAGCCCTGGCAGGTGATGCCCAACGGCTCGCCTGCTTCTCCCATGGATGTGTCTGTATTTCGTCATCCCTCTAGACTGCTCACTCTTGAGACCAAAAACCACGACTCTCAGCCATTTATTCTGCAAGTGGGTATCAAGCAGCTTCTCTGGGGCAACACTGTGCTTGGCTTGTTGAAAGTATAGCTGTAAACCAGGGAAATAGGCCCTGTGCTTATGCGGGGGTGGGCATCAAGCTGAAAGTAGCCCCCCCAAATCCTCTAGTTACCTGTGAAGGAGTGAAGTCTACAAAGGAAAGGAGTCATTTCTGTGTCCCCCGCAAACCCAGCGCCGCAGCAGTTGTGCCTGGAATGGCTGCGTGGAGACGTGGAAGGAGTGGGTAATCAGAGAGAAATGGCACCAGGACCAAGGACAGGGTCACCATCGCCACCGTGGGAGAAGTGGGTGATTTTGGAAAGCAGCAAAACCGTCCACTGTGGCTGGGGCTTGTCCTCAGGTTGGCAGTGCGCACGTGCCTGTTCACACGCGGGCCTCCCCCACCATCCCATGGGAGGCCTGGGAGCAAGGCTGGCTTCCTCTCACCCTGGGTGTCCCATGTCCAGCACGGTCCCCAGGAACCAGCTCCCATTGAGCCATGGGGAGCAAATGCTCTGGCCTCATTGTTTTCATTAATGAGGGTGATAGATCTTTTGCCCCAGATTTGCTGTGGGATCAAGGAAAGGGTGGCAGTTGTCTGGCCCCATGTTGTAGGATCAAGTTCCCTCTCCATCCAGGTCTCCCGGGCGGCACACACGAGTACTGGGGGACAGAGGAGAGAGGGGTCATCACCTCTGGCCGGGACCCCTTTCATAGATAGGAAAGGTCCAGTAATGGAGATGGGAAGCGCTGTCTGGCGGAAGGCACAGCCTGAGCGAAGGCAGAGAGGCAGGAAATTTCAGGTGTGCCTGGGACGCAGAGGCAGCACAGCTCCCTAGGAGACGTGCTTGTGCTGGTGAAGCTGGGGCCTTAGCTCAGCTCTGCTGACTCCTGGGAGGTCCTTCCGGAGCGCTGACCGACTGCCCACCCTTCCCACACTTGCTCAGGTCGGTGTAGACGAGCCGGTGTAATGTAATCCATGCAGAGGACAAGGGGAGAGTCGGGGCCGAGAAGAGCCCTCACCCTTCCGGCGATTGCTGAAGTGTGGCACACGTTCAAACTGCAGAGTGACTCAATCGCAAAGTGAGAGTGGCAGAGCGGGGAGGGCAGCGGCAAAGGCACCACGGAGACTCCTGGGCAAGGAACCAGGCTGCCTGCTTCCAGCCCTCCCTTCATTCATTCTGCCCACTGCACGCCGTTCATCCTCTCCGTGCTCCATCGCTTCTGCTTTCACTCTGGCATGGGATCTGGGAGCTGAGACCCTCCTAGGGGTGGAAGACATGTTCTTTCCTGATAGGAGAAGGCTGTCAGGGGAGCTGGGAGCTGAGAACAGGGCTGAAGACCTGTCTTCCTAATAGAAAAACGCTGTCAGGGGAGCTGGGAGCAACCTGGGCAGGTGACGTGTCCCCTGAGCTGGGGGTCATGGAGGAGCAGACCAGGGCCACGCCCTGCCTGGGTGTCACACTGCACCATTAGCCACAAGTTTCTGGATACCCGGAGGAATGTTCCAGAGACCCCGGAAAAGACCTCTTCTTGCTCAGACTGACTCTTTATTGCCTTTAATCTGGCAAACCTCAGGACAAACCTTCGCCCAAGGCCTTGCGGGATGGAAATTGGGAAGTCAAAACCCTGCGTTTATGGCCCTGGCCTCCAGGGATGGACTAGATTTGGGAGGCCCAGGGAGAGAAGGTGTGGGGGTGAGAGAAGAGGGCAGCGTCCGGCGAGCATGCAGGGCAGGTCTGCAGTCAGGCGTGGGGTGAGGATGCAGCGTGAGCAGCACTGGGGACAGAGGTAGGGGGGTCTGCAATCCCAGGCCAGGTGGGGTCTGATCTGGGGGCAGCGGGAAGCCCCTGAAGTTCTAGAGCAAGTAAGTTACCTGGAACTTGAGATCCAGAAACAACCTGAGTCTCCTTGGACCCATCGGAGTTCTTTATTCACGCGTAATGGAAGCTGACCCGGCCGACATGGGCCCATGAAGAAGGAGCTGTGAGCACCTGGAGCCCTGGCAGGGGCAAGGAGAGACTGTGGGGCCAGGCTGTGAAGGAGCAGAGCCAGAGCAGGGCCCCAGGGAGGCAGGAGGGCTGGAGAGTGACTCCTGCATTCTGTGTTCTCTGCCTCCAGACGGTGCTCAAGGGAAGGAGCACCGGGGGACCCGGAGGAGTTTTGTGTCCCCACCCACCAGGCATGGGGAGGCTGCTCACTGATGTCTCATCCAGACTGTAGCTGATGATGAGGGATGAGTCCCCGAGGAGGTGGCTGTGGTGCCACCAAATGAGGGCTGGATGTGGGGCAGGAGGAATGGGGAGCGCTCTCTCTAGCCCTCATCCTCACCCCAGAGGGGCAAGTGGCCAGCTCACCGGGTGACTCGGACCTCTGTCTTCCTCTGCCAGGGGTTGTGGGATGAGCTGAGGACAATGTTGGATGAAAACAGAACTTTCTGGATGTAGCAGACGGGTGCTGAGAGCGGGTCGCACCAGGCAGGAGGCAGAATGGCTCTGTGGTGTGGCCATGGGTTCGGCAGTGGTGTAGACGGGTTCTAACCCCAGCGTGGCCACTTGCTCATAGTGTGGGGCTTCAGACAGGCTGCAGAACCTCCTTGATACTCTCTCCAACAACCCCGAGGGGCATGGTCACTGTCAGGGGCCGTCGTGAGCATTAGAAAGGATGACATACAGCCGGGCACGGTGGCTCATGCCTGTAATCCCAGCACTTTGGGAGGCCAAGGTGGGCGAATCACGAAGTCAGGAGACTGAGACCTTCCTGGCCAATACGGTGAAACTTCATGTCTATTAAAAACATAAAAAATTAGCCAGGTGTGATGCAGAAAGCGCCTGCTGTCCCAGCTACTCGGGAGGCTGAGGCAGAACTGCTTGAACCCGGGAGGCAGAGGCTGCAGTGAGCCGAGACCGCGCCACTACACTCCAGCCTGGTCACAGACTGAGAGTCAGCCTCAAACAAAACAAACGAAAACCAGAAAGGATGGCGTATGACAAACCCGGCACGCAGTAGGCCCGTTAGGTGTGAGTTCCTTCTGGCTCCCTGCCACAGGAAGCCAGGGGAGCTGGAAGGAGCTCCAGAGTGAAGTCATGAGCACTGAATTCCATTCCCAGCAGCTTCGCTGAAATTGAGCTCCAACCTGTCCTGGCTCCCAGACTACCTGCAGCTGTGCCACGTGGTGTCCATGCCCTGAAACACACTCATCTGCCGCCCCCAGCTCCTCGTCAGCACCACGGTGTCCTTGCTATCCTGAGGGGTCTCCCACCTGTCCCTCCCACTCAGTGGGAGCCCCTCGAGGTCAGAGGTCACCTGTGGTTACTTTGTGCCACCAGCAGCCAGCAAGGGACCCAGCATCACCAGTGCCGGAGGATGCCGGATGAAGACGGAGCAGTGACTGTCCCACTGCTGAGGAGCCCTGGCAAGCTCCAGCACCCAGCTCCTCTGGGCACACACAGGGGAATGACCGAGCTGCCTTAAGCCTGACGTGGGATCTCCTAGCGCCCGGGGCTTTCCAGCTGCCCCCAGTCCTGTTCGCACCAAAGGAGTGGGCATAGGATTACACTGGAGCCAACCCTGGTTGGTACATGGGTCTTTCTTTCACAAGAGAAGGGAGTGAGGAGAAGGCTCTGGGATCCCATGAGGCCGGGTTCCTGAGTACCACCTCCCTCGAGGATTCTGCAGAGCAGACTTAGTGGCCGAGTGCACATCCCCCTGCCAGTCTCAGGGGTGTCCGGGGCTTCCCACATCTGCCTTGAGATGCTGGGGATTTCCCAGTGAGATTAGCTGCCACACGGAAAACTCCCTCTGCTCTTACAAGAACAGGCTCCTTGATAATGTTTGATGTGAGGGGGCTTTTCCTACATTAAAAAAAAAAAATGCCAGTTTACTGTCGGATATTTGGAAGCTACAGGAAAACACCACAAGGAGAGTACGAACTGCCTTTTGAAGAGAATGAGGCTTCCTGCTCTGTTTCTGGGTGTGCAGACGCCCACAGACACCCACGCTCCCGCGAGCTCAGCCCGCGCACTGCAGCCAGGAAGCCGGCGTGGCCTGGATGGCTGTCAGGCTTCTGGCTTCCCTTTAACTCAGCGTGGGATCCTGGACACGCCCTCCTGCTCCTTGCCTGCCATCAAGGTCCCTGTGTTTTTATTTGGTTTCAGAGTCAGCACACCCAGCTCTCTGCCCACAGACAAGAAAAAACACAGTCTCAGCCGGTTAGAGAGCACCGGGAGTTCTCAGAGTCCTGTGCCTTCTAGCACAATACCCTGGGCAGCCCTGGGAGAGCTGGTTGCTGTTATCCCCACCTTACAGAGGAGGAGGAAACTGAGGCACAGAGAGGTCCCGAAGCTTGGCCAGGGCCGCACGGCAGGGCAGAGGCGGGGCCTGGGCCTGTGGGCACCATGCACGTCACCTCCCTTGTGTGGACTCTCTGTTCCTTTCTAAGTTACAGAAGCCTGGAATTTCAGACTTGAGAGCATCTGTGCCACTCTTCTAGGCTGCCGAACAAAACATCACATCCAGAGTGGCTTAAAAGAGCAGATGTATGTCCCGGGCTTGGAAGTCTGGGATCCAGCTGCCAGCTGGGTTGGTTGGTTCTGGAGGCCTGCAGGAAAATCTATTTCCCGCCTCCCCCTGGCCTCTGGTGGCCCCAGGCATCCCCTGGCCTGTGGCTGCATCCCTGCACTCTACCTGCAGGTTCCCGGGGCCTCCCCACTGTGTGCCTGCTCCCCTTCTCTGTGTGTCTTCCCCAGATGGCCCCAGACTTAAGGATACTGGCCGCTCAGTATCCTTAAGAATTTAGGGATCAACACTTGGACAATTCAGCATGATCACATCTCAAGATCCTTAAATTAACTGTGCTAGGAGCTTTTTACAAAGATGGTGACATTTGGGCCCCCATTCATTCAAAGGCTCCCTGGCTGAAGCCGCCCCTTATAGCAGGGAAGCTGAGGCCCGCGGTGGGGAGACCTGCCCAGGTGCCTGGCCCCTGACTCCTTGCTCAGGGTCTTCAGCTTGAGTCGCCTGTGGTCCTAGGTGGCCAGAAGCTCCGGCACCCACTCCAGAGACCCACTGCTGTGACTTGGGGTACAAATCGCCCCTCATCCAGTAACCCTGCCCACCTGAGAACTGCCTTCCCGACATACTGGTTCACAGGGACTCAGGTTCCTGCCTCTTTTTTTGTGAAGTTGGAGTATGAAGATAACACAGGGCTTATTATTATTATTATTATTATTATTTTTGAGATGGGGTCTGTTGGAAACATGCTCAATGCCTCAAAGAAAAAGGATCTCTCAGCAAGCAATTTTTACTTCATGGACTGCAGACAGGCTACTCTCACTAGCCATTTTGCCAGAGAGTAAAATGAACAGAGGAAAGCAGACATATTTATCCCTTATGCACCTGGGGTTCTCTGATCCTCATTGGTTGGAGCCAGACCTCACAATCTAAAACCCGACTGGCTAATAACTGGAAAGTTTTTTAAACAGGTAAGCGGTGTAGACTGTGAGCACGTCCAGCACAGATCTCCTGGCTGAAGTACAGGGACATAGAATATACTACGTGCCTATGAGCATGTCTAACAGCTACATAGGATGGGGCTTCACAAACAGTTAGTAGCACACTTACGGTTTATTCTTTAATAAGAAAGGAAACTTTGAAGAGGAACTTTCACTTCTTACATGGTCCCACTCTGTGACTCAGGCTAGAATGCAGTGGTGTGATTACGGCTCTCTGCAACCTCAAACCCCGGGCTCAAGTGATCCTCCCACCTCACCCTCCCAAGTAGCTGGGGCCACAGGTGCACACCACACCAGGCTAAGTTTGTACTTTTTGTAGAGATGGGGTTTTGCCATGTTGCCCAGGCTGGTCTTGAACGACTAGAGTCAAGTGTTCCTCCTGCCTTGGCCTCTCAAAGTGTTGAGATCACAGGTGTGAGCCACTGTGCCCAGCCAGAGCCCACTTTTATGGGGATCATAGAAACGGGGGCCGAGTGCTGGGAATTAAAAGGGAAGCATGATGGATGACCTCCATCCGTTCATTCTCACACTCAGAAATTTTCACTGGACAGCTGGGTGCAGTGGCTCATGCCTGTAATCCCAGCACTTTGGGAGGCTGAGGCAGGTGGATTACTTGAGGCAAGGAGTTCGAAACCAGCCTGGCCAACATGGCGAAACCTTGTCTCTATTAAAAAGACAAAAATTAGCTGGGCACAGTGGCACACACCTCTAATTCCAGCTGTTTGGGTAGCTGAGGCAGGAGAATCACTTACCTGGGAGGCAGAGGTTGCAGTGAGCCGGGATCAAGCCACTGCACTCCAGCCTGGGCAACGAAACGAGACAGTCTCAAAACAAAACAAAACAAAAAAAAAAGAGGCTGGGCTCTGGGGGGTAATCCTAGCACATAGGGAGGCCAAGGTGGGTGGATCACCTGAAGTCAGGAGTTTGAGACTAGCCTGGCCAACAGTGAAACTCCCTCTCTACTAAAACTAATTTAAAAAAATAGCCAAGCATGGTGGCCGGCAACTGTAATCCCAGCTAAGCTACTCAGGGGAAGCCCAGAGGACCTCAGCAAGGCTGTCCTGGGAGACAGGAAGACTCAGGCACAGCCCCGGCCCTGGTGGAGTACAGATGTGGCCAATCCCACAAGCAGCTGGGACAAGTCCAAAGCTGTCCCCAAGTCCAAGTCCAAATCCAGGGGTGGGATGTGCGGTGAGGCGAGTTTGCACCACTCCACTCCAGCCTGGGTGACAGAGTAAGACTCTATCAAAAAAAAAAAAAAATTTCACTGGCCACTGGCTTTGTGCCTGCTGGGGATGTAGTGGAGGGTAGGATGGACTGTGCCTGCTCTCTCGTGTCTGGGGTGACAGAGTCAGCAGCTGAACACGCATTACGATGATTTCAATGGTGACCCCAACGTGATGACATCAAGACGAGCCAGGGTATAAGGGTGGCGGGGGATAAGGGTGGCGGGAGAGGTGCGAGGGCTCAAAGGTGGGCTTTCACATGGGTGGTCTTGAGCTAAGGCCCACAGTGTGACAGAGCAGCCACATGTGGGTTCAGAGGGAGAAAGTGCGTGCCAGCAGGAGGCGAGTGCGTGCCAGGGCGCTGCAGCGGGAAGGAGCAGCAGCCAGGCAGTGTGGCTGGAGCCTCGTGGAAGACGGAGAGGCAGCAGAGCTGGGCTGGACGTTTCTGAGAAGAGGTTTTCCAGGATATCAGCCTGACTGTGGTATCTGTTAGGATGACGTTCTGGCTCCTTGCCCTGACCTTGAGGTCCTGCTTCCGGGTTGTAGGTGGATAAGAGAAAAATGGTGGCCTTCTTTGGGTTTCTGATTAGCCAAAGGAGGCCATCAGAGATGCATTTATCCCGGGAGCAGAGTGGTGGCTTTGAATAGAATGGAAGGCAGGTTTGCCTTAAGCAGTTCCCAGCTTGACTCGTCCCTTTAACTTAGTGAGGGTTCCCAAAACCTTCTTTGGAAAGTGCAGGTCACAGATGCGCCTGGGACACCCATTTATCTTGAGCGCGTCCTCACACTTTGGCTCAGTGAGCCTCCACTGACTAAGACACCTGCCCCTGTCACTTTTTGGCTAAACAAGGCCTCCGCTTCAGCACACGGGGTGGGAGGAGTCCACACAGGTGAATTATCCCATTAGTCATGGAGTCCTGCTCTTACCCCACCCATGGAAGGGAAGATTAGGCTGGAAAAAATACATGTTCCAGGAAGGAAAGGCAAGAGGGGCAGGCCAAAAGGAAGGTGGGGACACAAGGGGACAGAATGCATTCCAGGAGGGGTGGCTGTGTCTGCTGCCTGAGTGCCCAGCAAGTCCTGGCCACCTGGGGGCAGTGTTCTGGCGGGGGCACCGGGGCAGCTGCGAGGTCCTCAAGGAAACAGGTCGAGGTGAGTAGGGGCTTTCTACAAGGGAGGTCTGGGATGGCTTTGCTTAGAAGGTGACGTTGAAAAGAAAACAGAGGAATTGAGAGACAGCATGGGGCTTTCTGGGGAGGAGAAAGACGCCTGTTGGGAGACCCTGGGGTGGCCGTGGGGGGGGGCTAGGCCGAGGAACAGCGAGTGGCTGGGCGGGCCAGGGAGGGGACACCCCAGGAAGCGAAGTCACAGTGAAGCAGGAAGTGTTTGCAAGCAAACCCCTAGAACACCGAACCGGGAAGGAAGCGGTGATTTAATTGGCCAAGAGCTGTGGCGGCGGAGATGCCTAACAGCCGAGCTCCCAACGAAGAACATCCTTGACCTTCTAAGGGGTCTCAGCTCTAGGGATTCGGGTGAAAGGGTCCTGGGCTTACGACTCCAGGAATTACATGTGAAAGGGTCCTGGGCTTACGACTCCAGGAATTACGTGTGAAAGGGTCCTGGGCTTACGACTCCAGGAATTACGTGTGAAAGGGTCCTGGGCTTACGACTCCAGGAATTACGTGTGAAAGGGTCCTGGGCTTACGACTCCAGGAATTACGTGTGAAAGGGTCCTGGGCTTACGACTCCAGGAATTACGTGTGAAAGGGTCCTGGGCTTACGACTCCAGGAATTACGTGTGAAAGGGTCCTGGGCTTACGACTCCAGGAATCACGTGTGAAAGGGTCCTGGGCTTACGACTCCAGGAATTACATGTGAAAGGGTCCTGGGCTTATGACTGTAGGAATTACATGTGAAAGGGTCCTGGGCTTACGACTCCAGGAATTACATGTGAAAGGGTCCTGGGCTTACAACTCCAGGAATTACATGTGAAAGGGTCCTGGGCTTATGACTCCAGGGGTTATGTGTGAAAGGGTCCTGGGCTTATGACTGTAGGAATCATGTGTGAAAGGGTCCTGGGCTTACAACTCCAGGAATTACATGTGAAAGGGTCCTGGGCTTACGACTGTAGGAGTCACATGTGAAAGGGTCCTGGGCTTACGACTGTAGGAATCATGTGTGAAAGGGTCCTGGGCTTACGACTCCAGGAATTACATGTGAAAGGGTCCTGGGCTTACGACTCCAGGAATTACATGTGAAAGGGTCCTGGGCTTATGACTCCAGGGGTTATGTGTGAAAGGGTCCTGGGCTTACGACTGTAGGAATCATGTGTGAAAGGGTCCTGGGCTTACGACTCCAGGAATTACATGTGAAAGGGTCCTGGGCTTACGACTCCAGGAATTACATGTGAAAGGGTCCTGGGCTTATGACTCCAGGGGTTATGTGTGAAAGGGTCCTGGGCTTATGACTGTAGGAATCATGTGTGAAAGGGTCCTGGGCTTACAACTCCAGGAATTACATGTGAAAGGGTCCTGGGCTTACGACTGTAGGAGTGACATGTGAAAGGGTCCTGGGCTTACAACTGTAGGAATCATGTGTGAAAGGGTCCTGGGCTTACAACTCCAGGAATTACATGTGAAAGGGTCCTGGGCTTACGACTGTAGGAGTCACATGTGAAAGGGTCCTGGGCTTACGACTGTAGGAATCACGTGTGAAAGGGTCCTGGGCTTACGACTGTAGGAATCACGTGTGAAAGGGTCCTGGGCTTACGACTGTAGGAGTCACGTGTGAAAGGGTCCTGGGCTTACGACTGTAGGAGTCACGTGTGAAAGGGTCCTGGGCTTACGACTGTAGGAGTCACGTGTGAAAGGGTCCTGGGCTTACGACTGTAGGAGTCACGTGTGAAAGGGTCCTGGGCTTACGACTGTAGGAGTCACGTGTGAAAGGGTCCTGGGCTTACGACTGTAGGAGTCACGTGTGAAAGGGTCCTGGGCTTACGACTGTAGGAGTCACGTGTGAAAGGGTCCTGGGCTTACGACTGTAGGAGTCACGTGTGAAAGGGTCCTGGGCTTACGACTGTAGGAGTCTCGTGTGGAAGGGTCCTGGGCTTACGACTGTAGGAGTCTCGTGTGAAAGGGTCCTGGGCTTACGACTGTAGGAGTCTCGTGTGAAAGGGTCCTGGGCTTACGACTGTAGGAGTTTCGTGTGAAAGGGTCCTGGGCTTACGACTGTAGGAGTCACGTGTGAAAGGGTCCTGGGCTTACGACTGTAGGAGTTCGTGTGAAAGGGTCCTGGGCTTACGACTGTAGGAGTCACGTGTGAAAGGGTCTTGACTCATGAAGTGGGCGTGGGGTAGGTAATTTAGGCGGGCTTTGTTCGTGTGGGAGGAAAACCAGTGTCTCCTGGAAAGCTTTCTCCACACCGTGCCTGCGATCTAGAGAGGAGATTGTGGTCAGCAGTAGGGGTCTTATCCTTAACCTGGCGGCGCCAACGCCCCCCCCCCCCCGGCTGACTTTTAACTTCTCCTTTTGAAATGCAGTTTACAAGTCTGAAGGGGATTAAGGGTCTCCTTCCTCAAGGGGATTTTAGTTCTTCCTCCAGAGACCTGATGCCTCGAGGGGCTTTAACGGAGCCTGGGCAAGCCCATTGGACTTCCGCAAGGCTGTTGCCACAGTCCTGAGAGACACAGGAGACGCTTGGTGTGCACAGCCCTGGTGGAGACCCGATGTGGCCACTCCCACAAGCAGCTATGACAAGTCCTAAGGGTGCAGCGGTCACAGGAAGCTGCTGGCCCGTGGTTTGCTCTCCGGACATTCGCCGAATCTTCAGTAGCCCTTTGGGAAGCACTTACTGCTCTTTGCTGCCAACATAGGTTTGCGGGACCAATTCCAGCCCACACCCTGCAGACCCTGGTGGCCCCCCCCGCCCCGCCCTGATGCCTGGGACACACGCAGCTGCAACCCCATATAATTAGGACCTGAAGCTCAAGCCAACTGCCCTGGGGAAAATAATGCTGGGGACAGTCACTCAGAGCAGTGTGACTGCCAGGCAGCCTGACCACGGTGGTGCTGACCAGGACCTGGGAGTGGGGAGTCCCCCCCTCCGATGGCACATGCCACCTACCTAGTCACCCAGAGTCCAACCTGGAGAATCATCTTGAATGCTCCCTCCCCAGTGCTCCCAAGCAGCACCAGGCCTTTCCTGTGTTACATGCCTGGTGCCTTAGGTCGCGTCCCACACGCCTCCCAGGAGTACCTCTGGATATGCGTTCCCTTCCGCCTTCCACCTTCCGCCATGGGATGACTGTTCACCAGACACCAGTACCACGCGGTATTCTGCAGCAGAAAACGGACGAAGACATGATGCTTCTTTGAAGAAATTAGCTTCCCTATCACTGCCTTCCCTTTTATTTATTTGGAGGAATGACGTTCTCAAGCCTGAGGCCACCTTCCCTGCTATCTAGCATGGGACAAATGTTTATTTTTCTATTCCTATTTCTCATGGCACAGGGAAGAATCCTGACATTCTGTGAAGGCACATTCCAGAGACTTCTACAGTAGGGAAATTGCATGCCTTAAGTTGTGCCTGTAAATTGGGTTAACCTTTCGAGCTACAGCCTCTCAGTCCTAACAAGCACGTGAGTCAGTGAGAACTGTGGGTCGTGGGCCTGGGTCTTCCATTTTCACGGCATGAGTTGGATTTTGAGCTGGGCTGGCAGGGACTAGGAGCTACTTCCTCATTGCCTGGCCCCGCTTCTTTCTTTCTGACAGAATCCTGAGTTTACGCTGCCCCACTGTCAGCCTGGAAAGCAGAAACCCATCCAGGAATTTCAAGCAGGTGGGATTTAGTCCAGTGCTGTGGTCAGAGTGTTTGGAAGGGCCACAGGAGTGAGAGGAAATGCAAGGAACGCTCTGACATTAGAGGCTGCTGAGCCAGCGGAGCTGACCCCATGTCTGGGCCTGCTGCTGGAGATGCTGTCAGCATCTGTGGCCACTGAAAAGCTGCTACCTCGGACAGCTGCAGCCACTACCAAGGACATGGCTGCTGGCACTGCAGGTGTCTAGAGACCTCGTGAAGAACTGGAAACAGCAGGTGAGTTCATCCGCCTCCTCCGTCCCCGTCCACATCTCCTGCTGCAGGATGCTACCTGGAGGCCAGCTGGCCTGGGAGGCTGAGGAGGGCACAGGTACTGATCATTCACGGCAGGAATGAGGCGGAGAGCAGAGCAGAAAGTGCCAGCGCAGTATGGGCTGGCTTGAGAGGCTGCGTGTGTCCTCATCTTCCCTTGTTACCCAATGGTCAAAGAGATGTAATGGGACTCACTGAATGTGGCTACCGGAAATCTTCAAAGGTGGGCAGGCCATTTGTTTCTGTTTGTTTGCTTGTGTTTTTGAGACTGAGTCTCGCTCTGTCGCCCAGGCTGGAGTGCAGTGGCATGATCTTGGCTCACTGCAACCTCTGGCTCCCGGGTTCAAGCTATTTTCCTGCCTCCACCTCCCAAGTAGCTGGGATTATAGGCATGCATGGCCATGCCCAGCTAATCTTTGTGTTTTTAGTAGAGATAGGATTTTGCCATATTGGCCAGGCTGGTCTCAAACTCCTGGCCTCAGTTGATCCTCCTGCCTTGGCCTCCCAAAGTGCTGGGATTATAGGCATAAGCCACTGTGCCCCACTGGCCATGGACAGGCTATTTGTATATATCCTTTCCCTCTGCCTTCCCTTTCCTTCTGCTTACTGTCTGGAACTTGGAATGCAATGGCTGGAGCTCCAGCAGCCGTGTTGTAGCAGAAGGTGACCTTGAAGCTACAAACTACTCTTTAAGGACAGTGGAACAGAAGGATGGAGCCTGAGTCTCTGATGACCATGCGGCCGCCTACTGGCCCTGGACTTCTTCCCTCTAGACTCCCATATGCAAGAGAGAAAACCTCTATCTTATTTGGGTTTTCTCTTCATACAGAGCAGAGCCAAATCCTGATGGGTGTGTTGATTTCAGCTGCCACCTTACAGGACTGAGATGCAAGTGTCCCATGCATGAGATGGGGGTAAGAAATGTCTATTGGGTCTGTTTGTTGGAAGGACTGCACATGGGTGGTCAAGCGTGGCCTCGGACCTGACTGAAGAATGCCAGTTGGCCTGGGAAGGGAATGGAGGGCGCAGCCCGGGAAGCTGGTATCTCCTGATAGGGGATGAAGAGTGAGACTTTTGGTGTGGCCTCTGCGCTCACATTAATTACTGAGAATTAATGTTGGGGTTTCCAGGGAAGCAGCTCCAGCCTGGGATGGGGCATGGCAGTGCTAAGACGGCCCCTGGCCCCCAGAGTTCAGTGCGGTGGCCCCGCGAGCAGGTGATTACAATGGAGCAGGAGGAGGGACAGTGAAGGGTGTGGGTTTGCTGCTGCTCGCACCCCGGCTGGCTGGAATACAGGGCCTGCCTCCTGGGGCTGTGGCTCTGATCGGCTGCCCTTCTTTCCAAAAGCTTCCCAGCCTCCTCTCCTCATCTTCACCGCCCATGCCCTCAAGTCTCCTGGAGTTCTCTCCCTGCCAAGGGCATCCCCATCCTCCAACAGTCCAACTCGAACCTCAGAGGCATCTGTGGCTTCTCATGCTCCTCCTCCTGTTCTCAGTCCAGCTGCAGGTCCTGGCCCTGTTCTTGGACCTCAGCCTTGCTTACATACCTCCAGGAATGGGGAACTCACTCACCGGCAAAGTAATGTAGTCCTTTATTCTAATAGCCTGAAACTGCTCCTCTTAACCTCAGGTCTTTGCACATGCTGTTCCCTCAGCTGGAACGCTCTCCCACCTCCACCCTAGCTTCACTCTCCACTGCCCCTGACTCTCTGCCGGACCTCACCTCTAGGGAACCACTGCAGACTGTGGGAAGTAAAAGTTCCTCTTCAAAGTTTCCTTTCTTCTTAAAGAATAAGTGTGCTGATACATATTTGTTAATCCCCATCCTATGCAGCTGTTAGACACGCCGTGCTTACAGGCACGTAGTACACTCTATGTCCTTGTACTGTGCTGGACGTGCTCACAGGCATGGCCCAGCTCTCCATTGCTTTTACCTGTTTAGAAAAGTTTTTTTTTTTTTTTCTGAGATGGAGTTTCGCACTTGTTACCCAGGCTGGAGTGCAATGGCACGATCTCGGCTCACCACAACCTCCACCTCCTGGGTTCAGGAAATTCTCCTGCCTCAGCCTCCCGAGTAGCTGGGATTACAAGCATGTGCCACCACACCCAGCTAATTTTTTGTATTTTTAGTAGAGACGGGGTTTCACCATGTTGACCAGTATGGTGTCATCTCTTGACCTTGTGATCCACCCTCCTCGGCCTCCCAAAGTGCTGGGATTACAGGCGTTAGAAAAGTTTTAAGTTATCAGCCAATCGGGTTTTAGTTTAGGTTGTGAGGTCTGGCTCCAGCCAACGGAGATCAGACACCGAAGTAAGGACAACCCCAAGTGCATAAGGAATAAATATGTCTGCTTTCCTTTGTTCATTGCACTTTTGTGGCACGATAGCTAGCGAGTACCCTTCCTGCAGTGCAGGAAGTGAAAATTGCGTTGCTGAAAGATCCTTTTACTCTGTGCTGATTTTTCTTGCAGCACCGAGCATCTGTTTCCAACACAGACCCTTCCTCAATCTGGGGCATGTGCTCCTCTGGGTCCTGACAGTTTCAGGCCTGTGGGTGGTAAGATCTGTCTGGGCATGGTGCCTTTCAATGACCCAAGGAGGGGCCTTCTCATGCTCCTGCCTGGTGCCAGGTATGTGGGGACCCCCAGGTGATAAATAGAACCTTGGCAGCAGCTTCCAGGCTGCTGGATGAGGAGCTCGCCCGGCCTCTGGTGCCTCACACATGCCAGTGTCTCTGCTGTGGGTAACCCGAAGCTGGGACTGCACTGCATCTGCTTCAAGGCCCCTGGGCCCAGCAGGTATCAGCCCAGACCCTATGCTCAGTGCCCGTCTGTTGAGTGACTGCAAGGGTGAGCCGGTCCTTGTCCTAATAACTCACTTGTGGCCTCCCTAGTTCTCTTCCAGCACGGACTCTGCTTCCCACATTTAAAAGGGGCATGTGCCATCTTCCAGCATGGTTATGAACAACCTGTGGGGCCTCAGTTTCCCTGTCTGTAAAATGAGTGACGGAATCTGCCATTAGACTGGGGCTGCAGGACTAGGGGTGAGCCCCAAAGGCCAGAGCCCCAGGCTAAGCTGTCCACGCAGCCAGGGCTGCCACCTCAGCGTTGGTCCCCAGCACAGACCAGCTGCTCTCAGCATCAGTCACCACTCCCGGAGGCCTCCAGCTCTTGAAAGCTGGGAAGAGAGCTCTGGGGACCTTGCCAGGCAGCCAGCGTGGTTTTGGGGCTGCAGGTGGCTAGAAGGGAGGGTGCAGGACAGCGTCTTCATCAGCGGGGCCCAGGGGCCAGGTTCCTTGCAACAGCATTCACTATGATCCTGGCTCCTGGCCTCAGAGCTCTGGCAGGCTGGCCAGGCCAGCGGCATCGCAGCAGCTTTTCCTGTTCCTCATGTGACTGTGAAGGGGAGGGGCAGCCTGAGAGTAATACTGAGAGTTCTTTTTTTTTTTTTTGAGATGGAATCTTCCTCTGTCACACAAGCTGTAGTGCAGTGGTGCCATCTCAGCTCACCACAAACTTCGCCTCCCAGATTCAAGTGATTCTCCTGCCTCAGCCTCCTGAGTAGCCAAGATTACAGGTGCCCACCATCACGCCTGGCTAATTTTTCTATTTTTAGTAGAGATGGGGGTTTCAACATGTTGGTCAGGCTGGTCTCGAACTCCTGACCTCAGGTGATCCACCTGCCTCAGCCTCCCAAAGTGCTGGGATTATAGGCATGAGCCACTACACCCAGCCAGTAGTTCTTTTTTTTTGAGATGGAGTCTCACTCTGTCACCCAGGCTGGAGTGCAGTGGCGCGATGATCTCGGCTCTCTGCAACCTCCGCCTCACAGGTCTAAGTGATTCTCCTGCCTTAGCCTCCCTAGTAGCTGGGACTACAGTCATGTGCCACCATACTTGGCTAATTTTTGTATTTTTAGTAGAGACAGGGTTTCACTCTGTTGGCCAGGCTGGTCTTGAACTCCTGACCTCATGATCCGCCCTCTTGGTCTCCCAAAGTGCTGGGATTACAGGCGTGAGCCACCAAGCCTGGCCTGGCCAGCAATTCTGACTAGTCCCGCAAATGCTGACTGGTGGACTAAAAGCTCGGGCAACTCCTCCGAGCACTGTTACCAGGGCGATGCTCCGGCACCGGCAGGGAGTGAGGGCTGTGGGACTGAGCCGTGACTGTGGCAGGAGGAATCCTGAGAAGGCCCAGGATCCGGCCGCGGTGTGCCACCCGGCGTAATAATCCACTCAGGGGATGTGGGCCTCCGAGAATCTGCTGGGATTTTGCGGCGGTGCTGACATTGTCTCCTGGGACCTCGGACTTTAAGAAGGGATATCCTGGGTGGGCCTGGCTAATCATCGGAGCCTTCAAACCAACGGGGCTCCTCCAGGCGGGAGGGATTCTATGGGAGGGACCCTTCTTACTGCTCTGAAGATGGGGGGCACCCGGTAGGGACCCGGGTGGGAATTCTGGCTGCCGAGAGCAAGCCCTGCCAACAACCCTGGGAAACCAAATTCCACCGAAACTGAGAGCTTAAAGGAGGCCCCCAAGATGCAGATAAAGTCACAACCCAGCAGACACTGTTGCTGCAGCCTCGTGAGATACTGAGCAGAGGACTTAGCTGAGCCCTGCAGAAGTGGACAGGGGTGCGGGGTGAAGCTGATCATTCCTTACATAGAAAGGAAACTAACATGTAAGTAAAAGGGGTGGCCTCTGCCTCCTTCCTCTTGCCTTCCACGTCCCCAGTGGCACCCTGGTGTCCCTTGCCCTGTGGTGCTATCTGCTTTTGTGCGAGGCCTTCTCCTGCTCCGTGCCCTCCCATTAAGCCCATGCATCCTTTAAGGCTCTGTTGAACCCGGCTTGGGGGAACCTTCCCCAACCCCAGTGACCCCCAGGCACTGCCGATTCCTGGGCCAGCCTCACTCCAGCACAGGCTCTGCCTTGGAAGGTCTTCCTCCTCCACAATGTGTGTTAAATTAATGATTTTTTTTTTTTGAGACCAAGTCTCACTCTGTTGCCCAGGCTGGAGTGCAGTGGCACCATCTCAGCTCACTGCAACGTCCACCTCCCAGATTCAAGTGATTCTCCTGCCTCAGTCTCCCGAGTAGCTGGGACTACAGGTGTGCGCCCCCACACCCCGCTAATTTTGTATTTTTAGTAGAGACGGGGTTTTACCGTGTTAGCGAGGATAGTCTGGATCTCCTGACCTCGTGATTCACCTGCCTCGGCCTCCCAAGGTGCTGAGTAGGCCACCGCACCAGCCTGAATGAATGGATGTTTAACTACAGTTGACCTTGAAAAGCACAAGTTTGAACTGTGTGGTCCACTTATATTTGGATTTTCTCCCACCTCTGTCACCCCTGAGCCAGCAAGACCAGCCCTCTTCCTCTTCCTCTTCCTCCTCAGCCTGCTCACTGCAGATGATGAGGACGAAGGCCTTCATGGCGGTCCACTTCCGCTCAATGAACAGTAAATACATTTCTTCTTCCTTATGATTTTCTTCATAATTTTTTCTTCGAAGCTAGACTGTAAGATACTTCCTCCATCGTTAGAATACAGTTTACATTTGGGTTCAGCAACTGCTGATGCTACTGGTGAGGCTTCTGACTGAAGTAGGCTCTTACTGAGTGTTGGGGGTGTCAGCCAGGTGCAGTGGCTCACACCTGTCATCCCAGCACTTCGGGAGGCCGCGGCAGACAGATCACCTGAGGTCAGGGGTTCAAGACCAGCCTGGCCAACATGGTAAAACCTCATTTCTGCTAAAAATACAAAAATTAGTTGGGTGTGGTGGTGGGCGCCTGTCATTCCAGCTACTTGGGAGGCTGGGCAAGAGAGAATCACTTGAACCCAGGAAGCTGAGGTTGCAGTGAGCAGAGATCACACCATTGCACTCCAGCCTGGGCAGCGGAGTAAGATTCTGTCTCAAAATAAAAATAAAAAAGAGTTTTGGAGTAGTCAAAAGTTGTACCCAGATTTTTGGCTGCCCAGGAGGTTGGTGCCCCTAACCCCACATTATTCAAGGGCCAACAGTAGCTCCTAAGGATTGCTCCGGTGCTTGGAAGCCCGGGGTTACCCCAGGGCAGGAGGAGGGAGGCTGTCAGGAGTGGCCACCTGGGTCCAGTGTCCTTGGCAAGGGGAGGCTGGCAGGGCCTGCCATGGGCACTCCAGCCCCGTCACCAGCCTGCAGAGGAAATCACTCCAAGCTGTTCTTCAGGAGTGAAAATACCTAAGAGAGCTGATGTGTATTTTTCCATGAGTTCTCTGGGGGTAAATAAACCGTACATTGTTTTGGAAATAGCATTTTTATTTTTAAAAATTTCATAGGGATATAAAGAAGTAAAAATAAATATACAGAAAATTAGAGGAAAAAAGATCGATGGAGCCCCATGACCAGAGAGATGCTGGTCTTTTGATGCATAACATTTCAGGGTCTTCTCTGGGCACACGAAAGTCACCCCCCTCCACACACACACACCCCCTCCACACCCCAAGCCCTCCTGTGCACACCCAGATGTGGACGCATAGTGAGATCATATGATTTGCCGTGTACCATCTCCTGTGTTACTTCCTAATCGACTCCATAAGCCTGGGCAGATTCCCGTGCCATGAATGGGGAGCTGGCTCATGGCTCTCACAGCTCCTGGTGCTTCCTTGCATGGGGGATGGACTGTCCAGGTGTGTGGGGGATGGACTGTGCAGGTGTGTAGGGAATGGACTGTGCAGGCGTGTGGGGGATGGACTGTGCAGGCGTGTGGGGAATGGACTGTGCAGGCGTGTGGGGGATGGACTGTCCAGGCGTGTGGGGGATGGACTGTGCAGGCGTGTGGGGGATGGACTGTGCAGGCGTGTGGGGGATGGACTGTGCAGGTATGTGTGGGGGATGGACTGTGCAGGTATGTGTGGGGGATGGACTGTGCAGGCGTGTGGGGGATGGACTGTGCAGGTATGTGTGGGGGATGGACTGTGCAGGTATGTGTGGGGGATGGACTGTGCAGGCGTGTGGGGGATGGACTGTGCAGGCGTGTGGGGGATGGACTGTGCAGGCGTGTGGGAGATGGACTGTGCAGGCGTGTGGGGGATGGACTGTGCAGGCGTGTGGGGGATGGACTGTGCAGGCGTGTGTGGGATGGACTGTGCAGGCGTGTGGGAGATGGACTGTGCAGGCGTGTGGGGGATGGACTGTGCAGGCGTGTGGGGGATGGACTGTGCAGGTATGTGTGGGGGATGGACTGTGCAGGTATGTGTGGGGGATGGACTGTGCAGGCGTGTGGGGGATGGACTGTGCAGGTATGTGTGGGGGATGGACTGTGCAGGTATGTGTGGGGGATGGACTGTGCAGGCGTGTGGGGGATGGACTGTGCAGGTATGTGTGGGGGATGGACTGTCCAGGCGTGTGGGGGATGGACTGTGCAGGCGTGTGGGGGATGGACTGTGCAGGTATGTGTGGGGGATGGACTGTCCAGGCGTGTGGGGGATGGACTGTGCAGGCGTGTGGGGGATGGACTGTGCAGGTATGTGTGGGGGATGGACTGTCCAGGCGTGTGGGGGATGGACTGTGCAGGTATGTGTGGGGGATGGACTGTGCAGGTATGTGTGGGGGATGGACTGTCCAGGCGTGTGTGGGATGGACTGTGCAGGCGTGTGGGGGATGGACTGTGCAGGCGTGTGGGGGATGGACTGTGCAGGCGTGTGTGGGATGGACTGTGCAGGCGTGTGGGGGATGGACTGTGCAGGTATGTGTGGGGGATGGACTGTGCAGGCGTGTGGGGATGGACTGTGCAGGCGTGTGGGGGATGGACTGTGCAGGTATGTGTGGGATGGACTGTGCAGGCGTGTGGGGATGGACTGTGCAGGCGTGTGGGGATGGACTGTGCAGGCGTGTGGGGATGGACTGTGCAGGCGTGTGGGGATGGACTGTGCAGGCGTGTGGGGATGGACTGTGCAGGCGTGTGGGGATGGACTGTGCAGGCGTGTGTGGGATGGACTGTGCAGGCGTGTGGGGATGGACTGTGCAGGCGTGTGGGGATGGACTGTGCAGGCGTGTGGGAAATGGACTGTGCACGCGTGTGGGGGATGGACTGTGCAGGCGTGTGGGGATGGACTGTGCAGGCGTGTGGGAAATGGACTGTGCACGCGTGTGGGGGATGGACTGTGCAGGTATGTGTGGGATGGACTGTGCAGGTATGTGTGGGATGGACTGTGCAGGCGTGTGGGGGATGGACTGTGCAGGTATGTGTGGGATGGACTGTGCAGGTATGTGTGGGATGGACTGTGCAGGTATGTGTGGGATGGACTGTGCAGGCGTGTGTGGGTTGGACTGTGCAGGCGTGTGGGGATGGACTGTGCAGGCGTGTGGGGATGGACTGTGCAGGCGTGTGGGGATGGACTGTGCAGGCGTGTGGGGATGGACTGTGCAGGCGTGTGGGGGATGGACTGTGCAGGCGTGTGGGGGATGGACTGTGCAGGCGTGTGGGGGATGGACTGTGCAGGCGTGTGGGGGATGGACTGTGCAGGCGTGTGGGGGATGGACTGTGCAGGTATGTGTGGGATGGACTGTGCAGGTATGTGTGGGATGGACTGTGCAGGTATGTGTGGGATGGACTGTGCAGGCGTGTGGGGGATGGACTGTGCAGGCGTGTGGGGGATGGACTGTGCAGGCGTGTGGGGGATGGACTGTGCAGGTGGGTGTGAAACAAACACGCCCGCCTCCCTGCGTCCAAACCGCTGGACTCGTGTGCTAGGCTCCTCGGTGTTAAATGCCTGGACAAACAGCCGTCAGGCTTTGTAGGCACTCAGTAAATGACTGTGGGATGGATTTAAAATCGTCTGTGCCTAAGGATAAGCCTGGTTTTGGTATCGATGCCCAGACTGCCCCTCCCTGCCGGCAGGGCAAGTGAAAAACCTGTGTCTTTTCCCCATCACCGCTGGGAGGCAATTTTACCAGCCCAATGGTGAAGAACTCCCCTCTCCTTTACCTAGCTTTAAGGACTAGGACCTTGGGACCACTTTTTCTTTTTATTCTTCTTCTTCTTTTTTTTTTTTTTTTTTTTTTTGAGACAGTTTTACTTTTGTTGCCCAGGCTGGAGTGCAATGGTGCGATCATGGCTCACTGCAACTTCTGCCTTCTGGGTTCAAGCGATTCTCCTGCCTCAGCCTCCCAACTAGCTGGAATTACAGGCATGCGCCATCACACCTGGCTAATTTTGTATTTTTAGTAGAAACAGGGTTTCACCATGTTGGCCAGGCTGGTCTCCAACTCCTAACCTCAGGTGATCCACCCGCCTCGGCCTCTCAAGGTGCTGGGATGACAGGTGTGAATGACTGTGCCCGGCTGGGACTGCTGTGGCTCATCTGTATACACTATTTACTCGGTTTTTCTTCTTTTTTTGGTGAGTTTCCTCTTCATTTACTTTGTCAGTTTTCTGTTGGGTATTTTTCTCCTCTTATAAAAAACAAACCAACCAGCCAACCTGGAGACTTCTTCCTGTGTGATTGGTTCTGAGGCCTGGAGGTGAGGAGGGGCCTGAGGGTTTTGTGTAGAGAACCCGAGGGCAGTGTGACCTGAGCCCTCGATGAGGGGACCCTGTGGCTCCTTACCGAGGCGCGGCAGGGCCCTGTGAAGAAGCAGAAAGTGGGTTTGGGAGGGAATTTTTAGGGTGCAGAAGGTTCTCACAGTGCCAGCGCTTCGTGGAAAGAGACCGTCCTTACCCCAAAGCCAACACGCTCGCAAGGCAGCCAGAACAGGTGGGGCCTTTGGGCAGCCTCAGTTTTCTCATCTTCAAAGTGGACGCTGTGAGCCTCCTTCCTTGCCACACCTAGGCTCAGGTCCTTGGCATCCCCTCCCCGGGACAAGTGGGGCAGCCCTTCCCCAGCTTGGGGGCCCCGTGCCCCTCCCACACACCCTGGGCTCAGCAGAGGGCCCTTTAGAACATGGGAATCCAGCTGCCCCCTCATCGCCCCCCCCACCCTGCCCCACCCCGGTCCCACACTGCAGTGTTTGGCACCCATGCCTCTCCCCCTGCCAGGGTCACTCCTCCAGCCTCCTCTCAGCTCCCACCCTGGCCCACAGCTCTTGGCACAGGCCCCTCCCTTTGAGAGCTTGTCCTGATGCTCATGGCTGGGCTGGGGGCCTTTCATCTGCCCCTCTTGAACCCTCACCTCTCTGTGCCCAGATCTGTCTCTATGTCCACTCAGAGGCCACCCCTCCTTGATCATTGCTGTGACCCAGCACCTGCCTGAGGACCCTGGGTGCTGGGTCAGGTGTGTTTGGGGGACACTGATTAATCAGGGCATGGACGTGCCACCTGCCCATTAGTTTGCCCACCCTGTCCCCAGGACTGGCTTCCTGGCTTGGCACAGAATTGGCTGGCTTTTCCACCGAGAGGTGGCAGTGATGAAGAGTAGCCAAGGGACAGTGCTGGGCCTCGTGAAAGGGCTGTGAGGGTCACCTGCGCCCTCTGCTTTCTGGTCTTCCTTGAGATCACAGGTTGCCTTCTCTGCCTTAGCCTCAGCTGTGCCCTAAGGAAGGGGGTGATGTTTCCCATTGTTCCATGTTTCCAGGGTGGGAGCTGGGATCTGGGAGGACTAGTTACAGTGGCCATGGTGGCGGCCACCGTACACTCCTGCCCTCCCCCAGCCCCACCCAAGCCTGCTTGTCCCTGACTCACCCAGGCCTGTCCCGGAAGCCCAGCCAGAGCCTGCACACAAAATTCAATCATCCTGAGTGTGAAGCTGGGCCCAGCCCTCACTGGCCACCCGTTCCCTGGCCAGCACCAAACCACAGGGCGGGATGAGAATCCTCGGCATCTTGGTACACGTTTATTGTTGGAGTTGGGCTGTGCAGGAGGGGTGCTGCTTCTCCCATTTTGCAGATAGGGTCGCTGAGGCTCGGTGAGGGTGAGGGCTCACCCAGGCTGCAGAGACTGCCTAAAGCTGGATCTTCTGGCTCCAAGGCGGGAGCACGCTGCGAAGCTCTCCTCAAAGGTGTACATTGCACTCCTCGTCAACCGGCAGAGAGCCAGGCCTCAGGGATGGGACCCTGGACAGGTGAGTCTGGGTGGAGAGAGAGGATGGAGAAACTGCTCTAGTTCAGGGAGGTCTCTGGTGGCGTGGATGGCAGGGACCCCGGAACTGCCAGTTCAGCCTCAGCAGGAAGGGGTGCCAACTGGCACAGGATCACCCAAATTAGACACCTGCACTCCACCGTGTGTCCCGGGTGCACGTTCCCACAGCGGGGCCCTGGGCGAGGCGGTCTCCATCCTGCGTGTTTGGGGCAGCATTCCCTGGCACCTGCTCACTTCCTGGGATCGAGGGAAGACCAAGGCACAGACCCTGGCCCCGGGGGGCTCAAGGGGAGATGGGCAGGCACACGGGCACCAGTGAGGGACAGTGGTGATCCTGACGAGCTGTGTCTCCACCTCACTCTGACGGCCATTGGGAGGGCCGGTCTTGGCTGTCAGCTTGGCTAGGCGATGGTCCAGGTGTCTGGTTGAACCTGAGTCCAGGTGTTGCTTGGAAGCTATTGTGAGTGTGATTGAGGTCCGTAATCAGCTGTCTCTAAGGGAAATGGTCCTAGATCTCCCGGGTGGGCCCGATGCAGCCAGGTGAAGGGCCTGAGGGTGGAATCAGTCCCGGGCAGCAGCTGCAGCCCATCTGAATTTCCAGCCAGCCCCGCCGACGGCCCGCCCCACAGACCTCGGACTTGCCTAACTGGCTCCATGATCTTCTAAGCCAACTCCTCACGATAAATCCCTTATGATAAAGCTCCCAAGGGCTCTGCTCCTCTGCTTGGACCCTGACTGATGCCACTGTCATAATCCAGTCCTGAGAACTATGCTTTTTCAACTGTTCTTTCATTCCACAATTATCTGCTGAGCACCTATGATGTGCAGTCTCCGGAAGGGCTCAGAGTCTAGCAGAGACCACAGAGTTGCCTCTAAAAGGATCAAACAGGCCCAGAGGTCAAGCATGGACCAGGTGCCGTTGCACTGTGTTTGAGGGGGTGAGGTTGTCTCTAGCTTTATCCAGGGTGTCCCTCTGGGGGGCGGGGCACAAGTGTCAGAAAGGCTGGAGTTACTCAGGCCCTTCGCACACCCTTTCACCTGTTCACTGGCTCGAGCCTCAGCACCCCGCCCCACCATCTGAATGGACGATGCCCGAGGCTGCGCTTGGTGGGTTAGTTTCTATCTGTGCCAGGGGCTGAGAGGCAGCCTCCCTCCCTCGCTCCCATGGACAAGCATCCATCCTGGCCTGGGCTTGGCTTTGTGGCATCAGATGGAGGACAATCAGCGGCCAAGGCTTAACTCCGGAAAGGGTTAACTCCTCTGGCTGCGGGGCCTCCACACCTTCCGCGGCTTATGGCCGGCCATCCGTACACCCCTCCTCCATGCCTCAGGGTCCCAGACTTGGCCTTGCAGAGGTCACAGCTGGGGGAGGGTCGGGGCAGTGTTGAACAAGCAGACCGAAGGACGGAGAGAAGCCTTGGGGTGACGTGTGTGTCGGCTCCAACGTGTGAATACTTCCGCTGAAGCCCGTGCTCTGTCACCAACGTGGGGCACTGAGAGGTAAGTGCAGTCACTTCTCCACCGCCCAGGGCTCTCTCGGGCTCAGCAGGAGGTGAGGAGCTCCACCTAGGAAGGGGATGGGCTGTGGCCGAAGGAGCTGTCTGGGGTGAAGAGGGGCCCACTGAGCCCAGGACTGTGCAGCCAGCCTGGCTGGCTGGCACAGCAGGGAAGATTTCCCTGAGAGTCACTAGTCTTTGCGGGGCTCTCAGCAAATGTTTATTGAGTGATGGATGGTGGATGTTAAGACATGTCATCACATCTTGCTCTGACCTGTGAGTCGGTCTGTTTGGAGTGAAGGAACCAGCTTTTCTGCTCTGTTTGCTGGAAGCACCGAAACACCTCCCGGGGGTCCTGCTCCCACCGTCCCCTGCTCGGGGAATGTCCTCACAGAAGGCCTCCGGGCCTGGCCTTTCACAGCCTCTCTCTCCCACCTGACCTCAGGCATTCTTGCAACAGCGTGTGGAGGTAAACAGCCTGCCTCTCAGTTCCACCACTGACCACACGCAGGGCCTTGGGTGAGGTTTTCATCCTCCCTGGGGGCTGGTCTCATTTCAAAAACAGAGGTAATAACAATATTTCCTGCACAGGCTTGGCCAGAGGACTGAATGGGGTGACACAGGAGAGCACCTAGGCTGGGCGCAGGGGCTCACACCTGTAATCCCAGCACTTTGGGAGGCTGAGGCGGGTGGATCACGAGGTCAGGAGTTCAAGACCAGCCTGGCCAACATGGTGAAACCCTGTCTGTACTAAAAATACAAAATTAGCTGGGTGTGATGGTGCATGCCTGTAATCCCAGCTACTCAGGAGGTTGAGGCAGGACAACTGCTTGAACTTGGGAGGTGGAGGTTGCAGTAAGCCGAGATTGTGCCACTGCACTCCAGCCCCGGTGACAGAGGGAGACTCCATCTCAAAAATAAATAAATAAGCGCCTAGCATGGTGCCTGGGACACGTGAGGGCAACTGTGCACATCACCCCCCGCGTTATTACTGCATATCAGCGTCATCACCGCCGTCAGCACCACCATCCTCAGCAACGCCACCTGCATCTTCCGTTTATCTCTGTAAACCAAGAGGTAGCTGAGACAAGTCTCGATCCGTTTAGAAGTTTATTTTGACAAGGTTAAGGACATGCCCAGAAGAAAAGAACTCATGATTTTGAGGGCTTTGGTATTTAAAAGGAGAAAGCAGGCTGGAGGGAAAAGGGAGGGTGTGGTTGCATTAGTGAGTCCACAGGTTGCAAGAGAAGGGGAGCAGGTATGAAGAGAGCCCTTTAGGTATTCGTCCCGTGCTCTTGGAGTTGTCGACTCTGAGTAACTTTATCTGTAACATCTATGGCTTAGAGGTCTATCTGCTTAAGGAGGGGGCTTCTCGCAGGACTGGGCTTTCAGCCTCCTCTCTTTCCTTTTAACGTCTGAGTTGTGGTCCCAAGAGTTTCATTTCCCTTTCACTGTTCTCCTCCCACCCCTGTAAAAAAAAAAAAATCTTTTGAGAAAGCGTCTTAGAAGGAAATGAGCGTCTGGTTTTAGGTTTTGTCTGACCATGGTTGGAAAGCTCACTTTTAGTAGGTTCGAAGTCTTGAGTCTCACCAAAAAAAAAAAAAAAAAAAAGTTGTGGGGAGGGTGGGGAGGAAAAGAGAAAGAAAATCGGAAGAATAACAAAAAAAGGAAAACAATCCTGAAAAAGTGACAGGCCATATCGCGATGAAATCTGTACATCAGCAGGCAGGTGTGAGAGTCGTTCATGTATTTTTTATTTTTATTTTTAAATTTTATTTATTTATTTTTTAAGGCGGGGTTTCACCATGTTGGTCAGGCTGGTCTTGAACTCCCGACCTCAGGTGATCCGCCCGCCTTGGCCTCCAAAGTGCTTGGATTACAGGTGTGAGCCACCACGCCTGGCCTTGTTCATATATTAATATATAAACAGGTCCCTGCTGTTTTCTTCCAAAGTTTGTCTAGCTTCAGTTCTCAGGGCTTAAAGAAAGCCATGGCTTTAATTTTTTGTGATCCTGAATCAGGAAAAAATGGAAAGGGAAAAAAAATTAAAAGAAAGAAAAAATTTGAAAATATTATTTTGGAGACTTGTAGCCAGGACTCAGTCCAAATTGTATAAAAATACCAAAAATTAAAAAACACTGTTTTGGACAAGGCCCAGTCTAATGACAGGTGGACTATAGTGCTTGAGACATCATTTTTCTCTTTCCAATTCCCCAATTTTGTTAAAGACAAACTCATAGGACCAATTTATTTGTAAGATTAAGTTTTAATTTTCTTATACTTAGCTTGATTATTTGCATAAAGTACAGCAAGGATTATCATTTGCCATATGGGCTTGAACACTTTTTTCTTGGCTGGAACATTTTTCATGAAGAATCTAAGATTAGACCTATTCAAAGGGCTGGAGCCCAGCCAAGCATTGATCTGTGCCTGCAGATGCTCGTGTGAATTGGCTGACTTCCTCTCTTTTCAAGGTCCCAAGAAAACTTTGGGCTCCTGGGCCCGTCAGAATGTGACATTCTTACCACAGTTTCGGACCCTGTAAAGGACAAAGTATGAGGCCAATTTTTCCAAGGGGCTTTTATCAGCTCTGTAGGTCAGCTTGATTTTCTCCAGGCAATCTGAAGATGTCATTCTTGTCCAGTGCTGTCCTGCTGTAGAATAAAACAAATTCTGATTGAACCTATGCAAATAACTATATTGCCATAGATTAAGAATACTAACAGATAGTTTTCAAATTTTGGAGAAATTAAGTAGAGGGAAAGGAATTATGTTTTAAATTTTGCTCATAAAAGTTTACCTGTTCAATTGTTTAAATGTATAAATAGCTTAAAAGAAGGAAAAACAAAAAGAATCAACAAATGTTTTAAATAAAGTTATAGAAGATTACTTTAGGCCCATGTCTGTAATCCAAGCGTTTTGAGAGGCTGAGGCGGGTAGATCACTTGAAGTTGAGAGTTCCAGACCAGCCTGACCAACATGGTGAAACCCCATCTCTACTAAGAATACAAAAAAAAAAAAAAAAAATTAACTGGGCCTGGTGGTGGTTGCCTATAATCCCAGCTACTTGGGAGGCTGAGGCAGGAGAATTGCTAGACCTCAGGAGGCGGAGGTTGCAGTGATCTATTGTGCCACTGAACTCCTGCCTAGGTGACAAATAAATGAACAAAAGATAATTTCAATCTACTGTTAATTCAGTCCATTCAATGAACTCTTGTTGTGCTTGATAGTGGATCAGCAAGCCTCAGGAATACTTCAGCTCTCCATGAGAGTCCTGGAAGTTTTTTTGTTTTTTGAGATGGAGTCTCACTCTGTCACCCAGGCTGGAGTGCAATGGCGCAATCTCGGCTCACAGCAACCTCCGCCTCCCAGGTTCAAGCGATTCTCTTACCTCAGCCTCCTGAGTAGTTGGGATTACAGGCGTATGCCACTGCACCCAGCGAATTTTTGTATCTTTAATAGAGACAAGGTTTCAACATCTTGGCCAGGCTGGTCTTGAACTCCTGACCTCGTGATCCACCCACCTTGGCCTCCCAAAGTGCTGGGATTACAGGTGTGAGCCACCGTGCCCAGCCTAGTCCTGGAAGCTTTTATCTCTATTCCAGTGGCACAATCTTTAAAGTCATCAGATTGGGCCAGGCACAGTGGCTCACGCCTGTAATCCAAGCACTTTGGAGGCCAAGGCGGGCGGATCACCTGAGGTGGGGAGTTCAAGACCAGCCTGACCAACAGGGTGAAACCCTGTCTTTAAAAATAAATAAATAAATAATAAAGTTATCAGACTGAAAAAAATTGAAAATATTATTTTGACTCAGAATATATATAGACTCAGAAGTCTGTAGCTGATTATAAACCACCCTATGAAAAGATTAAACTAAAAACAATTGTGGATAACAAGTCTTAGAACAGCCATAAAGACACAATTGACAAGGAAATCTGGTAATTTTTGTGGCATACAACAATTGAACATAGTCAGAATTGCTATTGATAACATATATTGAGACATACCAGAATCATAGCAGTCTGGTACAGCACATACCAATAACACACATCTATATAATCCAGAGAAAGTTAAATACGACGTCACGTTCAACAGTGCCTCCTGTGTGATTTTGACAGATGAGCTGAATATGCCTCTTGGGAACTGCAGGGACCTAAGATCAAAGACGTTAATGAGGTCAAAAGGACTGAATTAATCATTTAATTCTGGAAAGCCTGTCAAACAGCAAAGGTTTAAAACAGGGTCATTGCATCATTCATTCATTTAGCCAAAGTTGACTCAAAGTTTTTTGTTTGTTTTTTTTAATAAAAAGCAAAAACTAGGCCGGGAGTGGTGGCTCACGCCTGTAATCCCAGTGCTTTGGGAGGCCAAGGCAGGTGGATCACGAGGTCAACAGATCGAGACCAGCCCGGTCAACATGGTGAAACCCCGTCTCTACTAAAAATACAAAAAATTAGCTGGGCATGGTGGCAGGTGCCTGTAATCCCAGCTACTCGGGAGGCTGAGGCAGGAGAATTGCCTGAACCCAGGAGGCGGAGGTTGCGGTGAGCCGAGATCGCGCCATTGCACTCCAGCCTGGGTAACAAGAGCGAAACTCCGTCTCAAAAAAGAAAAAAAAAAAGGCAAAACCTTTTACTCTTTGAGAGGAGACTTCTCAGACGATGTGACCTGATGAAGACAGCACGAGGTCAATTAAATTTGTCTCCCGGGCCGGGCGCGGTGGCTCAAGCCTGTAATCCCAGCACTTTGGGAGGCCGAGGTGGGTGGATCACGAGGTCAAGAGATCGAGACCATCCTGGTCAACATGGTGAAACCCCGTCTCTACTAAAAATACAAAAAATTAGCTGGGCACGGTGGTGCGGGCCTGTAATCCCAGCTACTCAGGAGGCTGAGGCAGGAGAATTGCCTGAACCCAGGAGGCGGAGGTTGCGGTGAGCCGAGATCGCGCCATTGCACTCCAGCCTGGGTAACAAGAGTGAAACTCCGTCTCAAAAAAAAAAAAAAAAAAAAAAAATTTGTCTCCCTCTTTCTCTCCTGACCCCCAACTTTTTTTTTTCTTTTTTCTTTTTAGTTTTCTTAAAGGATATTTACACAGAAATCTGGTTCAAAGAGAGAAAAACAAATTTTACCTCTACGTGAATATATTACTTATCCTGCTAAATTTAACCAAATAAACGCACCTTTTAATTATCTTGACCATAAGATATAATTTCTATAAACCTTTTTATAACCTTTTATAATTTTTACTTTTAAAATTTATTAAACTAGTCTCCAGTATTCATACAATTATTATAATTATTTCTTCTTTTTTCTATTTTTTAACTTTTCTTTTTTTTTTTTTTTTGAGATGGAGTCTCACTCTGTTACCCAGGTTGGAGTGCAATGGTGCAATCTCGGCTCACTACAGCCTCCACAAGCAATTCTCCTGCCTCAGCCTCCCGAGTAGCTGTGACTACAGGCACCTGCCACCACGCCTGGCTGACTTTTGTATTTTTAGTAGAGATGCGGTTTTACCACGTTAGCCAGGATGGTCTCGATCTCCTGACCTCATGATCCACCTGCCTTGGCCTCCCAAAGTGCTGGGATTACAGGTGTGAGCCACCGTGCCAGGCCAACAATTATTATCATTATTTTTTGAGACAGAGTCTCTCTCTGTCATCCTGGCTGGAGTGCAATGGCACGATCTTGGCTCACTGCAACCTCTCCCTCCGGGGTTCAAGCGATTCTCCTGCCTCAGCCTCCTGAGTAGCTGAGAGTACAGGTGTGTGTTACCACGCCTGGCTAATTTTTGTATTTTTAGTAGAGATGGGGTTTCACCACATTGGTCAGGCTGGTCTCAAACTCCTGACCTCTTGATCCCCTCCCCCTCCCTCGTCCTCTCAAAGTACTGGGATTACAGGGATAAGCCATTGCACCGGGGCTACAATTTTTACTATTATAATTAAAGAGTGGGTGAATGCACCCAGAAACCTTGTTCATCTGACACAGGCGCAGACACTGGTCTTCTATCAGTGTGCCTTTGATGCTGATGTTAATTTATCCGAGTTTGTCTTTACAGTCTCACACACCCGGCTCTTCCGTGGGACTCCCTTGGCCCTGAGAGGTTGAACGCTTTGATTTCTGGCCCTCTGCCTCATCAGTGCAGCTCATTTTGCTTGCCATCTTCTCCCGGGTCTGAAGGTGAGGCTTTAACTGCTCTCGGGGTTTCAGACGTGGCAGGACTTGGTTCCTTTTTAGACCCAGTGTTGTATGGAGCCAGCCAAGGATGCGCCACCCTCTGAGAATGAATTATGAGTCCTTCATTAAGCCGGCGACCGAGAGTGGCTAACGCCCAAAATTCTCTCGGCTCCGAAGAAGACATCAGGTGGTCTATTATCCACTAGTTTTAACAGGAAGCGGGGGACCTAGCTGAAACCAGATTTTTACAAGGCAGAGCAAGCAAAAAGTCAAAAGAAAAAACTGACACATAAGAAATAAAACAGTGCCAGGTGTGAGGAGCGCAGCTGTCGTGAAATACTCAACTCATAGATAAGGGCTCTGGGCGCTCACTGCAGCTGCATTTCCAGGCTCTGCTGATACCCCTTCGCTCAGCCTCTTACCAGCAAAGGCATTCCTGGGTGGCCAGAGTCAGCCTGACCTTGCTTTATAATATAGTTACATACTCGATGGGGAGAAGGTCACTGAAATGAAGAAGCCAAGATGGCATCTGCTCAGCTCAAAAAGGCTAACATAAGGCCTGAACAGCTTTTAGTCGGAGAAAGAAGAGTCAGTTTCAGCTGGGAAAAAGCAGGGTGTCACACCAGCAGTCAAATCCTTGTAACCTAACGGCACAAGGACTTTAAAAGCAATACAAGCTGCAACGGTGGCTGACACGCATAATCCCAGCATTTTGGGAGGCTGAGATGGATGGATCACCTGAGGTGAGGCTGAGGCGGGTGGATCACCTGAAGTCAGGAGTTCGAGACTAGCCTGGCCAACACAGTGAAACCCCGTCTCTACTAAAAATATAAAATTAACCAGCCATGGTGGACCATGCCTGTAATCCTCGCTACTTGGGAGGCCGAGGGAGAATAATCGCTTGAACCTGGGAGGCAGAAGTTGCAGTGAGCCGAGATTGCACCATTGCCTCCAGCCTGGGAAACAAGAGTGAAACTCCATCTCAAAAGAAATAAATAAGCAATACAGAAAGTTACATGCATGTCATAATTTTTTTAAATCTCAGTTTTAGTAAGCAAATAAAAAACTTAATGCTGATGTAGGAATTATTTCAGTAAATATAATTTACTGAAATAATTTAATTTAATTTCAGTAAATATAATTTACTGAAATTTACAGCCAGGTGCCGTAGCTCACCCCTGTAATCCCAGAACTTTGGGAGGCCAAGGTGGGCAAATCACGTGAGCCCAGGAGTTTGAGACCACCCTGGCCAACATGTCAAAAACCCATAGCTACAAAAAAATACAACAATTAGCTGGGTGTGGTAGTATGTGCCTGTCATCCCTTCTACCTGGGAGGCTGAGGTGGAAGGATTGCTTGAACCCGGGAGGTGAAGGCTGTAGTGAGTCATGATGGCAGCACTGCCCTCCAGCCTGGGCGACAGAGAAACAAACCCCGAGACATGAAATACGTTGGTTAGGTCTGTCACCAGAAGCCGAAACGAAAACAAAAACCAAACGGAAAACCCACCTTCTGCGGTGATTCTTCTCCCCGTGGGAAATCCGTTCAGAACTGATACAATCAGTCAGAACTGATACAAATGTTACTTGAATGAATTAGGAAGAGTGAGTCCTGGGTCATAGTGACGGTTCTGGGGTCCGTAGAACAATTTAGACATGGTAGGAACAGCAAAGACTACAGAATGTTATATTCGAAGAAAACGTCCTTTTTTTTTTTTTGAGACGGAGTTTCGCTCTTGTTACCCAGGCTGGAGTGCAATGGCGCGATCTCGGCTCACCGCAACCTCCGCCTCCCGGGTTCAGGCAATTCTCCTGCCTCAGCCTCCCGAGTAGCTGGGATTACAGGCACGCGCCACCATGCCCAGCTAATTTTTTTTTTTTGTATTTTTAGTAGAGACGGGGTTTCACCATGTTGACCAGGATGGTCTCGATCTCTTGACCTCGTGATCCACCCGCCTCGGCCTCCCAAAGTGCTGGGATTACAGGCGTGAGCCACTGCGCCCGGCTGTCCTTTAGACCTTTCAGATAAAATGTTTTTAGCATCAGATCACAACGATAGTTAAAATCTGAGGAAAAGAGAGGAGTTGAGAGAAGAGTTGAAGGGGAGTCATCATCTCAGACCTTCTCAAATGGGAGAGACAGCTGAAGGAGCATCTCAAGGAAGAATCAAACTCTGTAAACTATTTGAAGAGATTTAGTGTGAGCTGAATGTGGGGATCACAGCCCCCCATGTCACGGCCCCAGGAGGTACTGCGAACGTGTGCCCAAATCGGTTGTGTCACCGCTCGATTTTATGCATTTGAGGGCGTCAGTTGAAGGAGAGGAGGAGACAAGTCTCAATCGTTTTAGGAGCTCTATCTGCCAACCGTAATGAGGTGCCCGGGAGACAGGTCTATGCCTCTCTCTGAAATGATGTTGGGGGCTCCACATTTAAAGGGGAAAGGGCGGGATATTGAGAAGCGCACAGTTTTCAAGTGAAAGGGGCAAAGGACAAATGTGGTGATTGTATCTAACACTGACCAAATGGGGGGGGCAATCGGATATGCATTTGTGTCTGGTGGAGGGGCTAGGGTGACCACACCTGCAAAGATAAGCCAGCAATTTGCATTGCTGTGATGAAGTTTTTACCGCTCATCAGGAATTTACTTGTGGGAAAATTATGGGGGAGGCGGGTACTTTTCCTCCTGCAGCCATCTTACTCAGGAACCGAAAGGTGAAGGCAGGTTTTCATGACCCAGTTCCCAGCTTGACTTTTCTCTGTGGCTAAATGAGCTTGGTGTCCCAAAATTTAATTTCCTTCCACAAGGGGAACTGAAGTGACAGGCAGACATCAGTCAATACTTAGAAGGTATACACTGGTTCCGTCTGGAGGGGCAGGGCCACTGGAAATGCGGGCTTCCAGATCCTAGGTGGATTCTGAGCTTTTCTGACTGGCAGTTGGTTTAAACAGTTAGGATTATGATTTAAAGACCTAGAATCAGCCGGGAGCAGTGGCTCACACCTGTAATGCCAGCACTTTGCGAGGCCAAGGCAGGTGGATCACTTGAGGTCAGGAGTTCAAGACAAGCCTGGCCAACATGGCGAAACCCCATCTCTACTAAAAATACAAAAATTAGCCGGATGTGGTGGTGCACACCTGTAATCCCAGCTACTCGGGAGGCTGAGGCAGGAGAATCGCTTGAACCCAGGAGGTGGAGGTTGTAGTGAGTGGAGATCCCACCATTACACTCCAGCCTGGGCAATGAGAGCAAAGCTTCATCTCAAAAAAGAAAGAAAAAGAAAGAAGGAAGGAAGGGAGGAAGGGAGGGAGGGAGGGAGGAAGAGACCTGGAATCAATAGAAAGAAGTGTCTGGGTTAAGCTAAGGGATTGTGGAGATGCAGACGAAGCCTCTGGGGAGCAGGCTTCAGAGCTCTGACCAGACATAAAAAGGTGCTAGATTCTTAGCTAATTCTCTGCTGGATCAGGGAAAGGATCTGGAAATGGAGGGGATTCTCTGCAGCATGTAGACTTTATCCGCAAGAGACAGCTCTGAAGGGTCATTTCAAAATATGTCAGAGGAATGTATTTTGTGGTAAAAGGCTTGAGTGTCCGGGTCTGCTGTTTGTCATGTGACGCTCCAGTCAGGCTGGAATTCGGTGTCTTATTGCTACACAGTCTGTTATGTCAGTCTTAAGACTGTTTTAATGTTAACGCCGGTCAGCTGGGCTTGACTTACAGAGGGCGGAGAGAATAAGGAGGCTTGTCCAACCCACCTCTCATCATGGCCTGTGCTAGCTTTTCAGGTACTTTGGATGTCCTTGACTGACTGGGGAGTGGCGTCGTCCATCAGTTAGGGGGCTTAGAATTTTATTGTTGGTTTATGAGAAAGACGCAATAAAAGTCAAACTTTTGGGTTAAAAATTAAAATATCTTGCAGTTTTATTAAGAATAAATCAGTACGTTAAGAACATTTTGGGCTGGGTGTGGTGGCTCACGCCTGTAATCCTAGCACTTTGGTAGGCCAAGGTGGGTGGATCTCCTGAGGTCAGGAGTTCAAGACCAGCCTGGCCATCATGGTGAAACCTCATCTTAAAAAAAAAAAAAAAAAAAAGAACATTTTGTTGCTAACTGACTCTTTATATATTAGTGCATTTCTTTTCTTTTTTTTTTTGAGATGGAGTTTTGCTCTTGGTGTCCAGGCTGGAGTGCAATGACATGATCTCGGCCTACTGCTCTCAAGTGAGTCTCCTGCCTCAGCCTCCCGAGTAGCTGGAATTACAGGTGCCCGCCACCACGCCCAGCTAACTTTTGTATTTTTAGTAGAGATGGGGTTTCACCATGTTGGCCATGCTGTGTTAGTGCATTTTTAATACGAAGACCCAATGTGTATAAGACTATTATACATAATTTCCTTTTAATCATGGCCAACTTAATCACATAAAGTTTATACACACACACACACACACACACACACACACACACACACACATATAAGTTCTCTCTTTTTTTTTTTTTTTGAGACAGAGTCTCACTCTGTTGCCAGGCTGGAGTACAATGGTGCCATCTCGGCTCACTGCAACCTCCACCTCCTGGGTTCAACTGATTCTCCTGCCTCAGCTTCCCAAGTAGCTGGATTACAGGCATGCGTCACCATGCCTAATTTTTGTATCTTTAGTAGACACGGGGTTGCACCATGTTAGTCAGGCTGGTCTTGAACTCCTGACCTCAGGTGATCAGCCTGCCTCAGCCTCCCAAAGTGCTGGGATTACAGGTGTGAGCCACCACACCCATCTTGTTTATAATTATTTATTCTATTACATTTGCCTAATTCGTTATTATTTTTAATAGTTTAGTTAGATTACTTATGAAAACTGGGGTGGTCATCATTTAAACTTATTTCCCCGTTAACCATTTTTATAGCCTGCGAGTATCAGGTGTTTACTTAAGTGAGAAACTTAAGGTTAGATAAATGGGACTTTTGTCAATAACTCAGGACGTTGCTGTTTTCATGAAATGAACTCTAGTAAATGCCTTCCTTATCAAAATGTATACAAAGGTCATTTGGCTTCAGGCTAGATTTATAGTTTTATAACTTTCATACCAAACCTTGACACCTTATAATATCTAGTAGAGATAAATATACAACTGCTTGATCCATACATTTCAACAGCAAGGTGTGCTGGTAAATCTGAAGACACTCCGATTTTATTTTGCTTATAAAGTCGGCTTATTTATAAAAGATCTACTTAGGTCCCATTAACGTGGAAAGCATTAGGACTTATTAATTTATGAGTACTCTTTTATTTTTAAGCCAATTGGATACCTGTGGCTACAACATATCACACATACGTACACACAAACACATCTAAGCATCTGCACACACACGTACAACATCCGTAGCTGTCACTTCAGAACTCTAGCCATGAGATATCGGTACACGCTCACCAGCATGCAAAAAAGAGAAACAGTTCGGATGCAAACAGTGGTTTTTATCTCAACACCAGTAGAAAGATAACAGCAGATTTAAAACAGGCAGAAAAGAAACTAGAGAAATAGGCAAAGACCTTTGGAACTCTGTCGTTGCAGGTCCAACTCTGAGCTCTGAATTTTTCTTGACGAAATTTGCCCGTCAGTTTAAAATCTGCACAAGAATAGACCATAATATGTGAGCCGCTGGAGCACTAGGAAACCAGGCATGCTTTTCACTTTCCCGTTTTTCCCTTAATTACCCTAATATTTTCTTAGCATCTGAAAGAAAGCTGCAACAGCAGTTTTTAAAAAATTATTTTTTGCAGAGACAGGTTTCACCATATTGCCCAGGCTGGTCTTGAACTCCTGACCGCAAGTGATCTGCCTGCCTTGGCCTCCCAAAATGCTGGGCTTACAGGTGTCATCCATTGTGCCCGGCCTGACAACACATTTGAGAGAACTTCTTACATTGTTCTTTGATTCTGCAGGAGTAATGTCACCCGCGGTGCCCACGTGGAAGGGGCCCCTTAGCCACAGCATTTACCAGGAGCTATGCTATGGGTGAATGTCCTGGTCACCGCAAAGCCAGTCCCACACAGCTGGCATACGTGGAGCATCAGTCGCTACATCTGGGGCGCTGCACTTGGCATTTGTAGGAAGAGTTGGGCAGCCCCCTTCCGAGGGCAAACAGACTTTACGGTGGCTTTCATCCAGGCTGCCAGGCTGGCTGCTCCCTTGGGAATAACCTCCTGTGCAGCTGGATCACATATACGGACCAGGGAGTGTTCCATAGTGAGCTGTGGGTCCTGCATCCACCCAAACAGGCCCGTTTATCCCATGGCATTTACAATGAAAGATACTGTTCGTAACATAGTTACTCTGACCACCACTTTAGTACAAGTTTCACAAGCAGCTGAGGATGCCAATCCGGAACATGGACGGCTTCCTTCGCACCACGCCCTCTGGGTCGCATAGTTACTTGGCGTTCCCTTCCGCCACGTTGACTGTCTTCTTGGTACCCACGGGTCTCAGGTACTTTCTGTTCCCCTGGCTACTTTTCCCTTTTGTGGAGAGCAGCGAGGCTGGTGATCCGAGCCCAGACAGGCCACGTTGGAGTTTGTCCGGCGGAAGCTCCCCACCCTAGGCCCAGCATTCCGGTTCTCTTTCAGTTTGGCCATTACAGGTAACATAACCAAGGGGCTGAGTGTGCTGCTTTATGCATCCATGAGCCAGCTCAGCAGGGTGACCCACCTCTATGTTCCACTGGGGACTTTGACCTTCAGTGACTGAGGCTGCCCCGCTGTAGCTCCATGCCATGGGACATGTAGTAAGCACCTACTGTTTGCTTAGCATCCCAGCTGCAGCTCCATGCCATGGGATGCTTAGTAAGTGTATGCTTAGCTGCAGCTCGATACCATGTAGTAAGCACCTACTGTTTGCTTAGCATCCCAGCTGCAGCTCCATGCCATGGGATGCTTAGTAAGTGTATGCTTAGCTGCAGCTCGATACCATGGGACATGTAGTAAGCACCTACTGTTTGCTTAGCGTCCCAGCCGCAGCTCTATACCATGGGACATGTAGTAGGTATATGCTTAGCTGCAGTTCCATACCATGGGACATGTAGTAAGCACCTACTGTATACTTAGCGGGGGTGGCTTCCAACTTGCTCTATCTCCTCCTCCCACCCCCAACATCTAAGCAGTTACTTCCTGCTGTCTTGCAGAAGAGGAAACTGGGGTGCAGCAAGGTGAACTGCTTGTCCAAGGTCAGGCAGTGACCCAGTGTCTGAGCCAGGGTTGGGACTGCTTTGCCAGATGCTGGCTACAGAAGCTGGTGCTCTGCCTCTCATAGGCACCCGAGTCACCAGCCACAGTGCAGAGTGTGATTAGGCCTGACTCACCCACTCATCATATGCCGGGTTTTAATTCTCTCCCTGGTGTCCTCTGAGGACCAGTTATGGAGGCCATGGGACCGGCCTTCTGTCTGGGGTGTCTTCTTGTCAATGTCAGGCAAAGAATTGAAAAAAAATGTGGGGGACATGCTCAGTAATGGCTGAAATGGGAATGACGGGTGCTGTGCAGAGTGACAGGGAGCTTGAGATCACTCCAGGAAATGCAGCTGCGATTCAGCAACTGGAATTCCCAGTTTGGCCACCAGCATGGAGGATGGGCAGAGCTCACCTAATGGATTCCAGCTGGCGCCAGAGGGCAGGGCCCAGGGCTTGGAGTCCAGCGGTGGGGGTGGTTCAGGCTCCTGTCAGCTCTGTGGCCCCAGGCCAGGCCAGCCCCTTGATTTCTCTGGGGCCAAGTTTCTCCAGTGGCAAATTGAGAGGAAAACACCTGCCTCCTTGTCTGAGTGCTTATCAGATGGGGTTAAGCAGGTGAAGTGTCCGAGGCACTCCAGGAGCTGTTTACATTGTCTGCCTGACGTCTTCATCTGGTCATTGCATGGAAGCTGCGGAGAGTAGATGAGGCTCATGGGAGCTGGGCAGGTGGAATCTACACCTGGCTGGGTGCTGGGAAGGTGGAGGAGGTGTCGCATGGAAAGAAGTCCCCAGGAAGTGTTGGCTGCTCCCAGTATCAGCAGAATGATTCCTGGTGGAGGTCACAACTGTGTTACCCTGACCTGTGATGTCTAGAACTAGAAACGTTTTTGCTTAAGGCAGCACTGCTTGTGCCCAGGCTGGGCGTCCTGTCGGGACCAGGTGTGTGACAGGCTCACTCCCTCTAGGCTCCTCAGAGGTGCATTTTGTCTATTTATGTCATGAGGCCTATTTGGACCCTACCTTGTAGGACAAGCCCTGGTTTTGTCCATCTGTGTCCTCAGACCTGCAACCAGCATTTCCTGAACAAATGAACAAGTGGACTGTTTATTTAAGATTTTATTTCCATGAAGACTCAACTCAGGTCAAGGGCTTCCTGGGAAGCTTCATACATCCTCTCCCCCACGTCTTTCTTCACATTTTCAACCAATTTCCCTTCCCTCCCCTCCCCTCCCCTCTCCTCCCCTCCCCTCCCTTTTTTTAAGAGACAGGGTCTTGTTGCCCAGGCTGGAGTGCAGTGGCTATTCACAGGTGTGATCCCACTACTGATCAGCACGGGAGTTTTGACCTGCTCTGTTTCTGACCTGGGCTGGTTCACCCCTCCTTGGGCGACCTGGTGGTCCCCCGCTTGCAGGAGGTCACCATATTGATGCCAAACTTAGTGCGGACACCTGATTGGCATAGCACACTATAGCCCAGAACTCCTGGGCTCAAGAGATCCTCCAGCCTCAGCCTCCCAAATAGCTGGGACTATAGGCACGTGCCACCGTGCCCACCTTTTTCTTTCTTTCTTTCTCTCTTTCATTTTTGAGCAAGGGTCTTGCCCTGTCTCCCATGCTGGAGTCCGGAGGTGTGATCATAGCTCACTGCAGCCTTGAACTCGGGCTCAAGCAATCCTCCTGCCTTCCAGAGTAGCTGGGACCACAAGTGTGTGCCACCCAGGTCCAGCATCCAGCTTCTTCCCTGGAACCACGACGCAGCCAGTTTCTGCTCTGATGGGGCCTGCCATGCCCTGGGTCGAGGGCTGTTCCTTGCCGGGACCCACAGTCTCAGCCCCAAGCAAGCAGCTGGCCCTTGTGATTGTGGAGGGCCTCCTCTGTCTCTTGATTCCTACTTAAAGGCACACCGTGGGTTTCCTTACCTTCCACCCAGTGAGAATCCTGTTCTCATGGTAAATGTCACACTTACTGTGCCTAGGGCTCCATAAGAGGCAGGAGAAGGTGCTTCCCACTCTGAGGGTAAGAAGATGACAGAAAGATGGTGGCCTCTCTGCCCGAGGCCACTCATGTCCAGGAGGCAGTGGAGGAGGGGAAGAGGGGAAGGATTTGAACCCAGGGGAGAGCCTGTCTCTTAGGCCATTCTGACCACCCTGTGAGAGCTGATGGCCCCTCCTCTGTGGCCTGCTGCTCGTGACCTGAGTCCCTCTCCCAGCACCGTGCTCCACCCTCAGTGTGGAGGCAGCCACTGACCTCCTGGTTCCTGGCTCAGCCCTGGTGCATAGGAGGTGGAAGCGCTGTGGACTAAGTGGGTGAAGGGATGCCCATGGGTCTCCTTTGTCCTGGCTGCAGCCCATCTGGGAGTACATTGAGGGTGGCACCGTCTGAGTGTCAGCGTTTCTGGGTGGCCGCTGTGGGGGTGGTTGTGACACTTATGAGGCGGTGACACTCATGCCTCTTTTATTTATTAAGAAAAGTTTTTTTGGGCTGGATGTGGTGGCTCATGCCTATAATCCTTGCACTGTGGGAAGCTTAGGTGGGTGGATCACTTGAGGTCAGGAGTTCAAGACCAGCCTGGCTAACATGGCAAAACCCCGTCCCTGCTAAAAATACAAAATTGAGCCAGGTGTGGTGGTGCATGCCTATATTCCTAGCTACTCGGGAGGCTGAGGCAGGAGAATCGCTTGAATCAGGGAGGAAGAGGTTGCTGTGAGCTGAGATCAAGCCACTGTCCTCCAGCCTGGGTGACAGAGTGAGACTCTGTCTCAAAAAAAAAAAAAAAAAAAAAAACAGTTTGAGGCAGGGTGTTGCTCAGTTGCCTAGGCTGGAGTGCAGGGGTGTGATCTCAGCTCACTGCAGCCTCCATCTCCTGGGCTCAAGTGATCCTTCCCCCTCACTCCCGAGTGGCTGGGACCACAGCTGTGCACCACCACGCCTGGCTCATTTTTGTATTTTTTGTGGATATGGGGTTTCACCATATTGCTCAGGCTGGTCTCAAATTGCTAGGCTTAAGTGATCCGCCTGCCTCGGCATCCCAAAATGCCGGGATCACAGGCACGAGCCACTGCACCTGGCAGCTCATGCCTCCTAATCCTCATACCAACCCTGTGGGGAAGCTCCTGTGTTCCCATGCTGTAGATGTGGAAACTGGGGCTCAGAGGGGCTGAGGCCGTACTGTGCAGAAGAGCAGGTGCAGAATCCGAACCCAGGCCGGAACGGCTCCTTGGTTCCCAGGAAGGAACCCACCCTTCCTAGCGCTGGAGAGTTCTTCCAGGAATAAGGAGACACTCTCACCCTGGCTGCAGAATTTTTCCATCCTCATGTGCTCCATCTGGCTGAGGCTCCAGCCTCCCTCCTCAGCCTCCTGTGGCAGGATGGGCCACCCCTGTGGCCATAGCAGCCCAAGGGGCCTGGGTGTCTCCCTGCACTGGGGCTGCCTCTGGGAACAGCTTTTCAGAGCTGCAGGTGCTTCAGGGGGAGAGGAGGTGGGGTGGGGGCAACCCGGAATCACGCCCTGGTTTCAGGTTGTCTCTGAGGATGAATAGAGCTGGTACGGGTGGTCAGGGAGGCAGGGCTCCGGGCTGCTTTGTGACCTTCAGCTGAGCCTCTAGGACCCCCTCACCCCCACCCTTCCTCCTCTGGAGGGTTCTTCACACAGGGTGGGGCCCGTGCTGAGCTGGGCCTTCCCAGCTAAGAGCTGCTGAGCAGCAGGAGGTCAGGCTGCACTGACCAAGACCCCGAAGGCCTCCAGGGCTGCCAGACTGAAGATCAGCACACAGTCCCTGCCAGGAGCCTTTGCTGACCTTCTACAGCCTCTGGGACAAATCCCCACTCACTTAGCCTGACATTCCAGGTTTTTCAAGGGCTGCCCTGGTCCTAGTCCACGACCTTGAATTTCGCTTCCTGCCGGCCCCGTCCTCCTCCTTACCATCTAATTATCGCTTATTCCTCCATTCTTGGTCAAACTCTGCTGTCCTTCAAAATTCCCAAATTTCCCTTCAAAATTCTCCCTCTGGGGAGACCGAGGCTGGGTCGGGTACCACCCCAGGGTCCCCCAGAGCCCGGAGCTTCCCTCTGCCCCAGCCTCAGTTATACCTGGGGGAGTCCTGTGGGGTTTCTGGCCTGCCCTTGGCCTCTGGCCCGTGAGCTCCCCGAAGACAGGGACAGATCTGACGTGCCCTGTAGTTGCAGGTCCCGGCTCCACTGCACTGAGGGACTGTTCTGCGCTGCACTGAGGAATGAGCGGGACTGTGTTGCTGCTGAGGGCATATGTGATCTCTAAGTGTGTGGATAACACTCTCCCCCGTCTCTGCTATTCTAAGGAACTCGTGCACGTGATTGCTCTCTCTCTCTCTCCTTTTCTCTCTCTCTCTTTTTCCCCTCCACTGTTCCTCCCTCTTCCTGGGAAGATAATTTCCAACAGGATCTTACAAAACTAAGAAGCTCCAAGGCAGGAAAACAAAATTCAATCCCGTCATGATGGTGAGGCCTCCAGGATGGAGCGCTGGGCCCAGGCTCTTCTTCCTGAGTGGTTTTCTGACTTTCCAAGCATTTCACGCTTTCACAGAAAATATACAAGTGACAGGAAAGTGTAAAGACACAGAAAAACAACCCAGCACTCCTGACTCTACCAGCTGCTGGTGACCACGGCAGCCTCCGGTCCTTCCACGCCTTGTTCAGAGGGTCAAGGGCACAGTGTTTTCAGGGGTTCCCACTAAACAATCCACAGTGGGACTTGTTCTCGAGCACCTGGTTTTTATTTTATTTATTTATATATATTTTTTGAGACAGCGTCATTCTGTTGCCCAGGCCAGAATACAGTGGCACAATCTCAGTTCACTGCAACCTCCGCCTCCTGGGTTCAAGTGATTCTCCTGCCTCAGCCTCCTGAGTAGCTGGGATTATAGGTGTGCGCCACCATGTCTGGCTAATTTTTTGTGTTTTTAGTAGAGATGGGGTTTCATCATATTGGCCAGGCTGGTCTCGAACTCCTGATCTCATGATCCTCCTGTGTCTGCCTCCCAAAGTGCTGGGATTACAGGCATGAGTCACTATGCCAGGCCTATTTATTTATTTATTTTAGATGGAGTCTCACTTTGTTGCCCAGGCTGGAGTACAGTGGTGCCATCTCATCTCACTGCAATCTCTGCCTCCCAGGTTCAACTGATTCTCCTGTCTCAGCCTCCTGCGTAGCTGGGAATACAGGTGCACACCACCACACCTGGCTAATTTTTGTATATATGTGTTTAATAGAGACGGAGTTTCACCATATTGGTGAGGATGGTCTCGACCTCCTGACCTCAGGTGATCCACCTGCCTTGGCCTCCCAAAGTGCTGGGATTACAGGCATGAGCCTCCACGCCTGGCGGACACCTGCTTTTTAATGGCTGCACAGCACTCTGCTGTAGGGGAATAGAATCACGCACTTGCCGTCTTCCTGATGTTGGGAGTTTCATTCATTTCTGTTTCTTTCCACCTTCCTCCTTTCCCTCTTCTGCCTGTGTGTGAGCAATCATCTCTGCTAACATGCCAGGTCATTCCTTCCAGAAGCTTTCGTGCAGTGGGGCTTGATGGCATTGGTCTCCCCTAGCCCCTCCAAGCCTCAAGTGACCATGTGTGTGCAGCTCTGGGGCGTGGTGGAGGCATCAAGTGGCTTCACAAGGAGACTTTGGTGTAGCCACTCACAGCGGCCCCTGTCACCTCTCAATGACTCCACGGGGAGATGATTCTACTCGCAGGGGAGCAGGGAGCATCTCTTCTGAGACATGAGTGCAGGGAAGCTTCACCAGCCAGCATGACAGAAAGGCGGGCCATTCACTCATCTGCAAGGATATATTGGGCACCCAGCACGTCCAAGAGAATGTGCTGGACACCGCACATGAGGCTTGATTCCTTCACTTTGTTGAGCAGAGAGAAGATGTGGACAAAATGAGATCTGATCAGCACCGCCTCCTGGGCTCCCCAGGAGAAGTAGTGAGCTGATTTTTTGAGGCAAGTGAATAGTATCAATTACATCATCCTGAAGTGCTGTCAGTAGTGACTGGTGCATTTCCACAGACACTGACAGCTTGTTACATGCAGATGGGAGGAAAGTGAGAAGAGAGGGGAAGAATGATGGTTGGCCGAGCACATTTGATTTTAGTTAAATGTATTTTGTTACTAAGCTTATTTATTTTAGACTAATTGAATGCAACCTTATTTAATTCCCACCCCAGCCCTCAGAGATGGGTTTCCTGCCCCTGTTTTTCATATGAGGAAACAAGTAAGCCATTCACTTTGATTAGGTAGCTGAGGCATCATCGTTCCAGACCAGCACTTCTGCTGGGGCTGAGATGACAGTCTTGGCAGGTGCCCGGAGGAGGTGACTCTCCCTGGCTGACAGACAGCTGGAGGCTTGGCAGAGCTTTGTGTTAGAGGATTGAGTACTGACTGAGAAGGAACGAGCAGAGGGGCCATTCAGGCCAAGTCAGCAACAGACAAAGAAGGGACGTGTGGGTTAAGTGCACGGGTGGGGAGTAAGGGAGATATGGCTAAATGGGGTGCGTGTGTGTGCGTGCGTGCATGCATGTGTGTATGTGCGCATGTGTGTGCGTGTGTGTGCATGTGTGTGCCTGTGTGCCCGTGTATATGCACATGTGTGTGCATGTGTACGTGTGTGCATGTGTGCCTATGTGCCTGTGTGTGCATGTGTGTATGTGCACGTGTGTGACTGTGCACATGTGTGTGCATGTGTGTATGCACGTGTGTGCATGTGTACGCGTGTGCATGTGTGCCTATGTGCCTGTGTGTGCATGTGTGTGTGCACGTGTGTGACTGTGCACATGTGTGTGCATGTGTGTATCCACGTGTGTGTGCATGTGTACGTGTGTGCATGTGTGCCTATGTGCCTGTGTGTGCATGTGTGTATGTGCATGTGTGTGACTGTGTGCACATGTGTGTGCATGTGTGTATGCACATGTGTGTGCACGCATGTGTCTGTGCCTGTGTGTGTGTGTGCATGTGTGTGAGTGACAGCAACAGCAAAGGGGCCAGCATGAGTGGCTAAGACCCAATTTAGGTAGGCTTGGAGGGGCCACTAAGGGATTTCCTGGGCGATGGGGAATCGTGATCTAGGCAGGGGAGGGGCCTGGGGAGCCAACCCGGAACTGTGCTGTTGCAGTGCAGCCTCCACAGGAATGAGCAGGATATTAGGAGTACTGCCTTACTTTTCAAAGAAGTGGTGAAAATATTTAATATTTTAATATACTTTTTCTTTTTGGAAGATAAATGGATTAGGCCCAGGATTTCACCCTAGAGAGGATTTCGTCGGGAATAAGATTTGAGTGTAAGAAGATTAAATGACGTTATTCTGATAAGACCACAGAGTTTAAAGCCATCCCCTACAACCCAGGGAAGGGGGCGGCCAGGCTGGCAAGATCTGAGGCCAGAAGTGCTGGGGCTTCAGGGAGATTAGCAAGCAGAATGGAGCTAGATCTATCAAGGTGCCCCTTCAGGGCACAGCCATCTCACCACACACATTCTGTCATACATGCCCGTGCCGGGTACATCCTTGCAGGTGAGCTAATGCCTTTCATAATACAGGCTGGTGCGCTATCCCCATGCTCATGTCTCAGAAGAGATGCTCTCTGCTCCCCTGCAAGGGGAATCCTCTCCACTTGGAGTTGTTAAGAGGCGACAGGGGCTGCTGTGAGAGGCTAGACCAAAGTCTCCCTGTGAAGCTGCCTGATGCCTCTACTACTCCCAGAGCTGCACACAGCCACTCAGAAGCCTCAGGGGTGGGGGCTGGGGGAGCCCGCTGCTATCAAGCCTCCACTGCCACAGTGTCTTTGTCCAAGCTATTCCCCTGTGACCTTGCTTGACCTGCAGAAGCTGCAGAGTGGCCCACTCTTCCTGGGCATGTCAGGAAAACTTTGACATGGCTGCTCTGTTTCAGGCAAGGTCTAATTTGGTGAAAATTTGAAAGCAGGTCAGTGGGGGTGCCAGGGAGAAATGGGGGGAGAGAAAGACGCTGCATTTGATGGATGGCAATGGTTTGGAGCTGGTGTGGTGGCCTCTCTGGATGACAGGACATTGCAGTTAGACCCAGAGGATGGAGGTATGAATCCTGGCATTCCTGGTTTGTAGTTATGGGGCCTTGGCACAGACACTGGAATGAAACTTCCTTTGCCCAGCTATAAGACGGGCCCCTAATAAAGGCTGACTTTGCTCTGATCCTTCGCTGCCTGCTGGGATGGTCTCAGCATTTTGTGCACCTTGGCCAATTTAACCCTAACAGCAACCACAGAGGCAGGGGCTGTTGCTGGCTGTTAGTATTCCCATGTCACAGATGAGAATGTGAGGCCTAAGGGGGTAAAGCCGGGGTGCCGCAGCAGGCCAGGTTGTGCTTCTGTGGCTTTTCCCCTGGCCACTTTGCAGCACTGGCACAAGAGAGACCCACGGGGTGAACTCCCACCCCATTAGCCACCCTTTATCCCTCAAAGAGGGCTGGCAGAGCCTGCAGGTCAGGGTGGGTGTGGGGAGGGGTGGGCAATGGTCTGCCCTTCATTTCTATCAGGTTGTGGCTGCCACTGGGGAGAAAATGCCAAAAAGCTTCCTGGAAGAAGCAGCTTCCAGAAGGCTTCACCGTATCTTTGTCCTGCCAAGTGGCCACGAATGGATCGGAAGATTCCCACTGGGTGAGAAGACTCAGAAACCACCAGAGGGGATGGCAGAGTGGGGAGAGACATGTATCTCTCACGTGGGGCTCTAGGAGTCAGGTGAAGGCAGTTGGGGCCCCACAGGCATTTGAATAAGGCGCCCCACTCTGGGTATGTCCTCCTAAGAGGCCCCCTTATTTCTCTCTCCCTCTGTTGCTTTTCTCTCCTCCTCCCTTTTTACTTTTTCTTCTTCCCCTCTCTCCTTCCCCCATTCCTCTCTCAACCTTGTTTCCACTTCTTGCTGCCCTTCTTGCTTCAACAAAGGTTGATGTAGTCCCAGTTCCTGGGCGGAGGCTGGGGGATGGGAGTGAAGTCCTGAGGGCAGGCATTGCTGTGTCTCTCCAGCTCCCGCCCCAGCCAGGTCACTCCCTCTGCCCCGCCTGCACAGATTCTCACCACTTCATTCCTGCCCCCACCGCCCCTACCGCCCCTATAGGCCACCAGGTCACTCCAGTTTGGTACCAGTGCCTGGAGGGAGAGGCACGGCGAGGGCCCTGCAGCCTAGGATCCACCGATTGGCTCTTGCTGGTGTCTCAACTCCGCACGAACCAGCGCTGGGAGGCTCGGCTACAGGTGTGACCAGGGCAAGGACTGACCTGACCCAGAGCAGAAGCGCGCAGAGTCCCATCCTGCCACGCCACAAGGAGGGAAGAAGGAAAGACACAGTGGCAGCAAAGAGCCCTCCCTCACCCCTGCGCCCCGCGCCCGCGCCCGCGCCCCTTGCTTCAGCCTCAGGACGGTGCCACCAGGGCAGAGTGGGTTCAGCACCCTGGACAGCACCAAGGTTGCGCTGCCTTTTGGGGGCCCCCCTGGCTGCTCCAGCTCTGAAGGGCAGCGCCCTCCGCCCGGGCGCCCCGGACCCCGCACTTGCCTCCGCTTTCCTCTCTGGACGTCCCAGAAGCCGTGGCGCGCCGCTCCGCCGCCGCGCTTTCCCAGGTCCGCGCCCGAAGCAGAGCCATGAGCACCGCAGGGTGCCAGGAGAGCCGCTAGCGCCATGGGCACCGGCGAGGCGCTACTGGTGGGGCTGCTGGTGCTGGTGCTGGCCGTGGCGCTGCTATCCAACGCGCTGGTGCTGCTCTGTTGCGCCTGCAGAGCCGAGCTCCGTGCGCGCGCCTCGGGCGTCCTCCTGGTGAACCTGTCTGTGGGACACCTGCTGCTGGCGGCGCTGGACATGCCCTTCACGCTGCTCGGAGTGCTGCACGGGCGGCCACCATCGATGCCTGGCACGTGCCAAGCCATCGGCTTCCTGGACACCTTCCTGGCGTCCAACGCGGCGCTGAGCGTGGCGGCGCTGAGCGCGGACCAGTGGCTGGCTGTGGGCTTCCCGCTGCGCTGCGCCCGACTCCTGCGACCACGCAATGCTGGCTTGCTGCTGGCCTGTGCCTGGGGACAGTCACTGGCCTTTGCTGTCGCTGCCCTCGGCTGCTCCTGGCTTGGATACAGCAGCACCTTCGCATCCTGCTCGCTGCGCCTGCCGCCCGAGCCGGAGCACCTGCGCTTCGCAGCCTTCACCGCTGCGTTCCATGCCGTGGGCTTTGCGCTGCCACTGGCAGTGCTCTGCCTCACCTCGCTCGGGGTGCTCCGGGTAGCGCGCAGCCACTGCCGGCGCATGGACACCGTCACCAAGAAGGCGCTCGTGCTGCTCACCGACCTGCCCAGGTAGTTAGCCAGTGCGTGCCGACCGGCCCAGGCCAGGGACTCGGGTGCCTGTGGGCATCATCACCGTTACTCGCCTAGAGCTCACTGCCGTGGGGCTGCCACTGCATGCTGCTCACGGCTGTTTCCCGTTGATTTATTGGTGCAGACACCGCGGGGGCTTCTGTTTCCTGGAATATGTGCTCACAGTGCACAGGGAGCTTTGTGCAGAGCGGTGGGGTGTGCACCTCCATGAGGGGTTCCCCGGGTCCTGCTGTGGGGACCTGGCCCCACCCCTCCTGTGAGTGGCCTGGGACTGAGGCATCTGCTCATTTCTGCCCACTGCTGACCCAGTGCCCTTGCATGGCCTTGGGCTGTAAGTCTTGGGCAGGGCCCAGTCCCCCATGCTTTCTGCGCATGACTTGGCAGGATTTCTCCCCGGATTCTCTAGCTGGTGTTGCCATGGTTCCAAGTTACCTCTGTAGGGTGTTCACCCTTGGGCCCCCCCCTCCACAGAACCCCCAGGAGGCTCTCCTGCTGGTGGGGAGGGACCGGCCGAGGTGGCTTCTCCCTCCCTGAGAATCCTAGCTTTGCCCCTCCATCAGCAGGCCTGCTTCAGTTCCCTCTGTGTGGAGAAGGATGAGCCGGAGGGAAAGGAGGAGGAGCTGGCCCTTTTTTCCAGGCCTCCTTTATTTCACCTACAAAAAAGCAAGCCCACCTCTTTCCATTGTTCTTCCCCTCTCTGCCATCCCTCTGTCCTCCTCTGGTTCCAGGCTAAACATCCTCCTGAAACCCTCCCGGCTGCCCTCACTCCAGCCCCGGGGCTCTGGGCCTGGGCTCTGTCCCTGCCCTTCCATCATCCTGACCACTGTCCTTTGTCCCCACAGTGTGCGGCAGCGCTGCCTCATCCAGCAGAAGCAGCGCCACCACCGTGCCACCAGGAAGATTGGTGTCTCTATCGTGACCTTCCTCATCTGCTTTGCCCCATACGTGGTGACAAGGTGAGTCCTCCTGTCGTGGGAAACTCTGTGTGGGCTTGGCCTCAGTTGGGCAGGCCTCTGAGTTCTCCCAGCCGGGAGGGCGGCCACCATCACAGGACCCTCCTCTACACCTGACGGACTGTGGGCCCTGCAGTAGCTCCGGGGAAAGACCCTGGGAGGGAGGTGGCACTGGCCCCCATCCTGTCCTCTAAATGAGGAGACTCTCCTGGGTACAGGTGGAGATGGGTTCAGTGAATCAGCACCTGGCTCTTTAAACCCAGGAAGCTTTCGGTGTCAGGGGACCTGGGACCAATCCAGACCTTAAACTCCACATCTCCTGGGCGTGGAGTCAGGAATCTGGGTGGAAGGTCGGGCTGGAGCCTCGGGGCAGTGACACCGCCAGGTGAGTGCTGTCTTTGCTCCTCTTTCCTGGAGTCCTTGGCCTGAGTGTTTGTTGAGTCAGAATTACCTGGAGCCACAGGTAATTGGGAAAGATTGCGTGTAAAGAGCTGCTGGTGCCATTGTCACAGTGCGGTGCTGAGGGTCAGGGGAGTCTGCAGTTTTTGCCTCTGGGGTTCTTGGGTCACCTACTCGGCCACTTGGCCAGTACCTTAGCTCCACTCAAGGAAATGTGTGCACCCTGCCTTGCTGGATGGCACCATGGTTAGACAGAGGCATGTTTATTGGAGATGCTGACTGCTTGCTGTCATGTCTCGCCTTTCTTGGAAGCCCATGGAATTTTTGGCCAGGCCCTTGCAGTACCCAGGCTCTTTGGGAGGTCTCCACCTTGTGTGTTGTGCCACTCAGGAGGACCCTCTGAAGGAAGAAGCTCCTAGGAGGGGTCCATGGCCCTCATCCTCAAGGAACCCAGGTTCCTGCCCCAGGGGAGGGAGCCGGTGGGAGTAGGGTACCAGGATCCTGGTTCTGTTTGTGTAGGGTCCTCCTGGGGTTGCTATCCAGTGCAACCTTGTAGGGTCTGCCAGCCTCTCCAGATGTCTGCCTGTGTTCCCAGGTCACTGGGTTTCTTAGGTGTTGTGTGGGGGCAACAACTGTGTCCCAGGAACCCGGGAGACCCCTGAATGCTCATGCAGAGTGGCGCGGGCTCTCTCCTGCCTGCCAGGCTCCCTCTGAACTCTTCAGAATCAGCACTTGGGACATGAGCTCTTGGCCACTGATCCAATCTGGCTTAGGGACAGGGAGCCGGGTTTCTTGTGGATCACAGGTACCCTCCTTTCTCACATGTGTGTGTTGTGAGGGCACATGCACATGCATGTGTGTGTTCATACACACACATGCATGTATGTACATGTGTGTAGAAGGTGGGTGCTGGAATTTCAAGAGCTCCAGTATTTAGTTTTGAAATTTTAAATGAATGAGGAGTGAGACTGGCTCGCTCAGCCATGCTGTCGTGTTGATCCATGTTTGTAACTGTTATTTTCATGTGTGTGGACAAGGCTCCAAGCATGTGTGTGAGCATGCATAACTATGAGCACACACATGAGTGTAAGAGGGAGAATCCCACACAAAGCCATTAAGCCTGCCTCTCAACGTTGTTTCTCCATGGCTCCAGCTCTGGGATCTGGGCAGCTCAGTCTCCCTTCTCTGTGAAAAATGTGGATACAATATAGCATTAATGAGGTTCTATATTCCTTCATGCACTCACTAAGCTTCTCACGAACTCCTACTCTGTGCTAGGCTATGCCTGCTCCTGCAGTTACAAAAGCAAATGGAACACAGGCTCCTCTTGGTTCTGATGGCGGGAGATGCAGGTCAGCAAGACTAGGCAGGTGTTTCAGCAAGGTAGGGGCCTTGAGGGATGGCGCTGGGAGCAGCACAGCTGGGTCAGAGTTTGGACAGACCCGCCTGACCGGCGCCTCTCATGTCACAGGAGGGAACCGACACAGAACCTCGCTCCCGAATGCATGCACGAGGTTCTAATGTGGTCGGTGGCTTAACGCATAGAAGTCAGAGGCCCAGGAGTGCGCGGTTCCTGCTGCCCCTTAGAAGGTAGTGCGCTCATTCCAATCATTCTTCAATTGCTAAAAATATTTCAGAGTGCCTCTCCTGGGACTTGTTTTCAGAACTGGATGCACTGTTAGGCTCTTCTGTGGACATCTCGAAGGTGAATTTAACCTGGTTAGAAATAGCTCAGAGTCGCCTTGAGCCAGCTCACTTGGGTAAAGTGGGTAAGAGCGCTGGGGACATGGGGACATGGCATTGTCCTTTGATTTCTTGTTTGTCACCCTTGAGTTTTATTGACTTAATTAATGGTGTGGATTAAGTCCCAGAGGTGTGCAGCACCGAGACCAGGAGGGCGGGGATACAGAGCCTCCCTTGTAGAGTCTGTGGTCTACTCGGGGACGGCAGATGGACACTCACCAGGGGCTGAGCATCAGTGGACACATGAGTGAGCCCCCTTCTCCACAGCGTTGTGGCCGGTTGGAATCCTGGTAGTTGACACATGACTTCTGCTTCCAGCGTGGCTCTAGACACAGCCTCAGCTCAGTGTTTCTGATGACTTCCACCTGCACTGTGGCTTAACCAGGGGACGTGTACATGCTGGCATGCCTGTGGCTTTCTTACTCAACCGCAGCTCAGTCCCCTAGTGGCTGAAAGAAATGCCATGCTTCTCAGAACTGTTGATATGACCCTCCTTCCCACTTGCCTGATGGCTGGTTGTGACCAGTCTCCAGTCCATGCTTGATGGTGGGCTCCCTGGAGGTGGGGGGTGACAGTGTACCTGAAGTGAATGTGCTGGCCAGTGGCAAAGCCCTTTCTGGACTATCACTTACTGTAATTGGACCCTCACTGCAGCCTAGGGTGGGCGGTTAGTGCCATGACGGCCTTGGACCTGTGTCCCTGCCCTGGTTTTTGGCTTCTGGATGCCTCTCCTCTGGCCCTGCCCCTTGCCTTCTCCCTGTCCTCACACTCTGGCCCTGCCCTTCAGCTTCTCCGTGTCCTCACACTCTGGCCCTGCCCCTTGCCTTCTCCCTGTCCTCACACTCTGGCCCTGCCCCTCCCCTTCTCCCTGTCCTCACACTCTGGCCCTGCCCCTCCCCTTCTCCCTGTCCTCACACTCTGGCCCTGCCCCTCCCCTTCTCCCTGTCCTCACACTCTGGCCCTGCCCCTCCCCTTCTCCCTGTCCTCACACTCTGGCCCTGCCCCTCGCCTTCTCCCTGTCCTCACACTCTGGCCCTTCCCCTCCCCTTCTCCCTGTCCTCACACTCTGGCCCTGCCCCTCCCCTTCTCCCTGTCCTCACACTCTGGCCCTGCCCCTCGCCTTCTCCCTGTCCTCACACTCTGGCCCTGCCCCTCGCCTTCTCCCTGTCCTCACAGCCCCTCAGCTTGGCTGCCTGCCTCCCCACCCCCATCCTGCTGGACTGGCCTCCTTGTAAGGGAGGGAGTCAGTCTGATCTGTGGCTGCACCCCAGCAGCTGCTATGTTTGTGGGTGGTCAGCAGGTGGTCTCCAAGCTAACAAGTGACCCAGCCAACCTTGTAAGTCACAGGCATGCAGTCCTTCTGAGTAGGGGTGGGACATCCTGGGACAGAAATTCACTGCCTAGGGGGTCATCAGACTGATAGGGAAGGCCCTGGCCTTTGGGCCAGGAATTGGGAGGTGAAACAGCTGCCACTGGTCAGCAAGTACGCTGGTGACAGTTGTTAGAAGCTTTGTCCTACTCCAGTCTCTACCCCAGGCTGTGCTGAAAGCAGAGGGGTCTGTCAGAGTCCCCAGAGGCCCACCCCCTGCTGCGTTCCCGTACGGGGAGCCCAGCCCCTTCCACTCTGAGTTCTAAGCTGGTTTCAGATTAGAAATCAGGGATGCCCTTGAGCCTCTCTGAGTGATGCTTCGAGATGGTGGGTAGGGAAGTACCCTGTGTGTTGTGCGGTGCCCCTGGGCACCCGGAGAGCAACTGCTGTTCCTGTGGGTGAGGTGCTCACACTTGCTCAGGGTCTGTTCTGCAGCCCAGGTTGACACCTGTTCCTCCAACGTGGTTAGTAGCCTTGTTCCGATTTGTTCTCAGCATTGCCCGGGTTTGGGAGATAAATGCCAGGGGGAGTCTGGTTGGGGCTCCCAGAGCTCACATCCGGAGTGTCTTGGTCTGCAGCATGGAAGTGGGAGTGGCCCCCTCGGTAGCTGGTTCTGTGGGCAGGTGTCTGTGGCAGGTGTGCGGGCAGGTGGGTGGACTGAGCAGGAGTGTGTCTTGTCACCCCATTTTAGGAAGAGGATCCCGAGGCTCAGGGTGCTGGTGCAGAGCCCCCTCACTAGTGAGCGTCAGGGCTGTGGCGTGTACTCAAGTGTGGTTCTAGCGCCTTCCCCCTCACAGTGTGAGTGCGTGGCGGGTGCTGTCACTGGGGCTGAGTCAGCTGCTCCTCTCCAACAGGCTGGTGGAGCTCATGCCTTCCGTCACCGTGAACCCCCACTGGGGCGTCCTCAGCAAGTGCCTGACCTACAGCAAGGCAGCGGCCGACCCGTTCGTGTGCTTCCTGCTCTGCCGGCCGTTCCGCCAAGTCCTGGCTGGCATGGCGCAGCAGCTGCTGAAGAGGTCCCCGCCCCCAGCGTCTGCCCACCACAGCTCTCTGGACGCAGAGAATGATTCCTGCCTGCAGCAGTCACGCTGAGGGCCTGGCAGTGCATCGGTGCTCCCCGCCCCCCACCCCCATCTAAAGAGCCCTGTGGAAGGGGCACTGTCCCTGCCACAGAAACACTGCTGGGGACCCACAGACACTGGCAGCTTGACTTTGGGCTGAGGCTGAAGCGCAGGAGGGGGGAAGGAGAGGGGCGGATGTGGGTGTGGGCAGTAGGAGCGAGGGAAGAGAGCTCCAGGCTTGGCCCCCTGGCCGCTGGGTGGCCCTGGGACAGTGACTTTTCCTCTCTGAGCCTCAGCTTCCTCACCCTTGTTCTGGGGTTGTGATGCTTCGAGATGGTGGGTAGAGAAGTGCCCTGCGTGGCGTGTGGTGCCCATGGGCGCCTGGTGATGACTGCTGTTCGTGTGGGTGAGGTGCTCACGCTTGCTCAGGGTCTGTGCTGCCGCCCAGGTTGACAACTGTTCCTCCAGCCTGGTTAGTAGCCTTGTTCTGATTTGTTCTCAGCATTGTGCAGGTTTGGGCGATAAATGCCAGGGGGAGTCTGGTTGGGGCTCCCAGCACTGACAGCTGATAGTCTGTGGACAGGGACCAGCAGGCACGGGCAGCCCCTGGGACACGCCATCTCTGGAAGGCTGCAGGTCCCCAGCTCCGTGCCTGTCCGCTGTGACTGCCCGAGCGGGCACACAGATGGAGCCTCCCTCCAGCCTTTCCGTGGTTTGCCAGGGGGTTGGCATCTTGACTGGGGAGGACGTGAAGACTCTGTGCTCTGACCCTCTTCTGGTGAAGATATCATCGGAGCACATGACCTCTGCTTCCTTCCCCCGAAGGCCACTGCTGGGCCTCTGGATCCTAGATATGAGACAGTCAAGAGATAGAAGTAATGGCCAGGTCCCAGGTGTCTGGAGAGTGTGGCAGGATGGGGAGAGCCTCGCTCCTCAATGGCAGTGCTGGGGGAGCAAAGAGAAGCTGGAGTGCCCCTCAGTAGCAGTGTGCATCTCCCCCAGGTTTGTAATCACAGGACGCCATTGCCAGGTGGGGGCACCAGCCATCAGTGTCATCGGATGTCCCCATGGTACAATATTGAGGACTTGTGTGCACATCTGTCCTATTTCACAGCTCAGGGAAAGAATGATGTGCAGTGCATACGGGCCTCGGTGGAGAGGTGTGTGCGTGAATGAGTGAGCGAGTGAATGAATGGACACAGTTCTTTCTCCAGCCCCTGGCATTGCTGTTTTTTTTAAGGCCCAGGGCCCTCCCCTGCAGAAGTAGGAGGGCTGCAAGACCTCCACTCATGGGACTCTCTGATGGGCCTCGCCCACGGGCTCTTGCAGGTGTGCAGCCTGTGTCACAACACCCTACACCAAAGGTCGGCAGTGCAGGGAGAGCGTGGACATCAAGTTCTTTCCTTCCAGGGGTGGAGTTCTGCGGAGACGCGGCACATGCAGCTGCCACTGGCTCTTGGTATTAACAGTGGACAACCCAGCTGAGGCAGCTTCACGGATTCTTCTCCAAAAAATCCAGGTGTTTTTTTTTTGTTTTTTTTTAAAAAAAAAGCTTTTTGAGACAGGATCTGTCTCTATTGCCTAGGCTAGAGTGCAGTGGTTCAATCTAAGCTCACTGCAACCTCCGCCTCCCATGCTCAAGCCGTCCTCCCACCTCAGCCTCCTGAGTAGCTGGGACCCTATGCAGTGCCACCACACCTGGCTAAGTTTGTATCTGTAGAGATGAGGTGTCACTTTTATTGCCCAGGCTGGTCTTGAGTTCCTGAGCATAAGTGATCCACCCACCTCAGCCCCCCAAAGTGCTGGGATTCCAGGCTTGAGCCACCGCGTCTGGCCAAAACCAGGTGTTATTTGCTGACTCACCAATGCCTCCCCAAAAAGCGTGCAGTTTTAAGAGAGTTTGTCAATCATGAGACATAATTCAAACAAAAGCAATTACTGTTTGGAATAATAGCAACTATAGGTATGCGGTCAGGAAACAGTTAAATCATGCGCGCACGCACGCACACAAGCAGATCTGGTCAGTTGCATCCAACCCAGCACTCCAGCCTGGGGGTCCAGGCAGGAGGTGGGGATGCAGGTGTCACGGCATGGTTCATGGAGGGCGCGTGAACTTGAGACCCTGCTGCACCCTAGTGCCCCTGTGCTTGCAAAGGAGAGTGCCTGCACAGAGAAGCAGCTTGGTCCCCGTTGTTTAAAGCTCCAGAGCCCAGGCTGTGAGCTCCTTGACCGAGCCCTCTCCTGTCCCAGGGAGCTCCCCATGTGGGAGGAGCCTGCCAGCCAGCAGGGCTACACTCTGTGTTACTGGGTCTCTGCCAGGCTAAAGCCCGTGGTCACTATTTTAATCCTACTCAAGGAAGTGCGTGCTCCCTGCCCTGCTGAAAGGCACCATGGTTAGAGAGAGGCGCGACGCTTATCAGAGACAGTGACTGCTGGCTCTCACAGTCGCCTTCCTCGGAAGCTCCATGGAATTTTCTAGAGCAGGCATCTTAAGCCATTCCCTCCGCGCTTGTCCACCAACGCGTCTGGCTCCCGCGCTGTCGCTGTCTTTGGCCTTAGGCTTGTGGCCTTTTTTTTTTTTTTCTTTCTAAATTTGAAAAATACTTTTCACTTGCACTTAACCGTGTTGCAAAATGATGTTGGGTCTCAAGAACGTCTCGAATCAATCAACGTTTTATTCCGAGGGTGTCTCATTTCCATGGACAGGGAAAATTCTGCCTTGTATTCACCACAGTTCAATTACCAGGAGAGCAGAGCTTTCTAGAAGTCTGGGCTTGCATGCAGTCCCCTGCCAGGCTTCTAAGACCTCCAGGCTGGGCCCTACACCCTGTGTATGGGGAGCCTTCTCCCATCGTTTTTACGGTAGAGCTGCAAGCTTGGGAGGCTTTCCCCTGGTGGGCGGGAAGCACAGAGCTGGGGGGCTGTGAGGCTGGCAGGGAGCTTGCAGGACATAACTGCTCATTTATTTTTGGGGGGACCAAGGGATTTTTATCGATTCCATCTGTCACAGGGCTGCAGCAGCCCATGATGGGTGGGGCAGAGGGAGGCCCTGTGGGAGCCCAGAGTGACAGGCCTCTTGGCTTGCCTTCTTGTCCTTTCGAGACCACGATCTGGTTCTCTCGAGCCTCCCTCCTGCTCACATGGGCTGAAAACCCAGGCCAGATGTGGTTCTGAGCCAGGATCCCTCTCTTCATCCCCTCTGCGCTTGCTGACTCTGGCCCTCCTCCTGCCTCATGTGGCACCCATCCATGGCCAAGCTTCTGGAGCCTTTCCTGGGCCCTGGTGAACTGGCCCTTCCCTGCACCCACCCTCCATCAAGCAGAGCAGGCTCCTGGAAATGTAGCCGAGAGCAAGTTGTGCTCCTACCAGAAGCCCTGAGGAGTCCCGGGGCTGTGGTCTCTGCTCCTGAGCCTGGCATTGCTGGCCCTTTCTGTCCTCTGCCCCCACTGCTCCCCACTCCCATCCACATGGCCTCAGACTAAAGTGCTGGGTGCCCTGGTCTACTGGCCCCTCCTGGGGGCTGCATCCTTTCTGGACCTTCTCTTAGTTCTTCCTCCTCCTCTGCTTAGCCGAGTCCCTCCACCTGACCGAGGCAGACACAACCCTCCCTCTTCAGCTCTCACAGCCCCAGCGCCCCTCTCAAGAGTCCAGCCATAGGGCGGGTAGGAGTGGGGTCAGACCCATTTTTATCCCCAGAACCTGCTGTGCAGCAAGTGCTGGTGACGGCTGCATGCACACATCATGTCTTGCTGGGGCGCAGGCTTCCATACACTGATGGGCTCCTCCGGTCTGCCACGCTGCCCCACCCCATCCCCACAAGCCCCGAGGTGGGCACTATGTAATTTCTCAGTGGAGAGCCCCAGGCTCAAGGGGCCAGGCCACTGGCTCAAGACCCTTTGAGCGGTGAGTCTGTGCTCTTTTTTTTTTGAGAGGGAGTTTCGCTCTTGTTACCCAGACTGGAGTGCAATGGCGCGATCTTGGCTCACGGCAACCTCTGCCTCCTGGGTTCAAGCAATTCTCCTGCCTCAGCCTCCCAAGTAGCTGGGATTACAGGCACGCGCCACCATGCCCAGCTAATTTTTTTGTATTTTTAGTAGAGATGGGGTTTCACCATGTTGACCAGGATGGTCTCAATCTCTTGACCTCGTGATCCACCCACCTTGGCCTCCCAGAGTGCTGGGATTACAGGCATGAGCCACTGCGCCCGGCCGAGTCTGTGCTCTTTTGATGACACAAGGTGGTTTCTCTCCTAGAAGCTTGTCCTGCAGCCCACCACCCCCCTGACCGTGGGCCTACCCACCTGGCAGCACCGTGGGGGCTGTGCTGTCTGACCACACCTGCTGCTTCACTGACTGCCCAGGCATGGCTGCATCCTGGCCCCATGGCCCACTGCCCGCTGGGCTGGCTGGACAGTGTCTGGGATTTGTGGGAAGGGGAGGACTTGTTTTCCTCTTCACTCCCGGGCATGATTAACCCCGTCCTGTGATTTGCCCCTGAAGAACCATTTAATTGTAGAGGAGAGAAGCTGGTTCCAGGAAAGATGACCAAATTCTTCTCCCCGAGTCTTAAAAAGTGACATGAGCTAGCACTCACTCAATTTCCTCAAATCTCAAATGCCATTGATTTGAAGCTGTCTCACTGTTTTAGGGACTGCTGGGAAGGAAGAACCCGAAGTTAGGGCCGTGCTGGGAGATGCCCTCACAGGTGGGCCACTCGTGGCTGGACTAAACCTGCCATAGCAGGGGACAACAGGGAGGCGCTGTGCCCCACCCCAGCGCTCAGGGAGGAGGAGAAAACCCTCCCCACCGGACTGCATACTGCCAGCTGGGGCTCTCGAAAGTATGAGTCTGAATTTGCCCTCAGACTTGGGCTGGAAAGCTCAGACAGGGAAGCCAAAGGACCATGGCCCCGGGGGCTGGCTGGGGCGGTCAGAGGCGCTTCCAGAGGACCCCGCTGTGTCCAGGCAGAGAGGGTAGCGCTGGACGCCAGATGCCCCAGATCCCAGGGGTGTGGAAATGGGCATCCTGGAGCAGATGACCTCAAGGAAGCAGTACACACTGGGTGCCAGTGATGAGTTGGGGCCACAGTGGGTACTGTCTCCATCATCCCAACCTCTGGGCCAAGAGGCTTTTCCTGAGTTTCAGGGCTGAGGGGAAGCTGGCTCTGGTGCCTGGTGCTGGTGCGCTGGTACAGCCGGTAGAGGAAGCCACGAGGCATATGGCTCCTAAAGGTTCAGCCGCCCAGCAAAGCCCCCTCCCCTCATCCACAAGGGGGACAAGGGTAGGAAGGCAGGGAAAGGCCTTCGCTTTCCTCACTGGACAGGCCCTGGGCAGGAGGACTTGGCCTGGCTCATGGCCAGCTGGGGTCAGCACTGTGGCCAGAGCCCCCTCCCCCCACAGACACAGCCTGTGCAGGACTGAGTTTTAGGATCACCAGGGAATCAGTAGATGAGCCCCACAGGGTGGCAGATGGGGAAACTGAGGCCCAAGGAGGGGCTGGGGTAGGGGGGGCCCTTCGGAAGGGGCGGAGCCCTCCGCCCGGAGCAGACAGGGATGTTGATCTGCTGTCCTCACCCCTCCCCCAGCGGCATCCTTTCTCTAGCTTCTGGCGCTGCCCACTGTAACCCGACTCCTGCATTTGCGTTTGGGGCGCCCTCCCTGCGCCGGGGGCGGGAGCCCAGTGAGCGCAGAGCCCCGGCCCGTGCAGCCTGAGTGCCACATCACTGCGCCCGCGGCCCGCCGCCCCACCATGCCGCCCCCGCCGCCGCTGCTGCTCCTCGCCGTCCTGGTCGCCGCCGCTGCCCGGCCGGGGTGCGAGTTTGATGGGAGCCTTGCCGGTAAGGCCGCCCCCTGCCCCCACCCTCCACCCTGCAACTTCCGGGGAGAGTGACCCGTTGCTTCCCAGGGGCCCACGAGCTTTCTCCCCGTAGGTCATCTGCCCATGACCCCGGGGAGAATGTCTCCAAAGTGGGCACCATGTGGCCTGAGACTGGTAGGGTGACCTCGCTCCTGGACGGGGACACCAGGCACGCTCTGTATGGCATCCAGGTGGGGGCCCCAGGCTGCAGAGGGACACCGTGCTTGGGCCAGGGGTGAGGTCCCTCTCCTGTCGGGCACAAGAGCTGGGTGCCCTGCAGGTGGGTCTGAGGGAGCAGGTGCCAGGACTTTGTGAGAGGCCATCCAAGGTCCCGGAGTCCTTCCAGGAACGGGGCGGTCTTTCTGGGCTGTGGCAAACTCTTGACCCCTCCCTTCCAGCTGGGGCTGTGAGGTGGACCACAAGTCTCCGGAAGTGGCCCTGAGGGCTGTGTGGGCTCCCTGGAGGGATCTGGGGCCAGGAGAGGGAAGGGGCACAACGACCGTCTGGGACCTCACCCAAGGTGTGTGCAGCGGCTGTGGGGAGCAGACAGAGGCTGGGGGCTGGATCCTGGGCTCCCACCTGGCCTCACAGCCTCTCCAGGTGTAGGAGTACATCTGGCCAACTGTGCTCAGGGCTGTCATCAGGAGCAGACATCTGGGCTCCTGCAAGGGCGGGGCCCCATGTGGGTCCCAGGGTGCAGGGTGTCAGGTTCAGGATCGCTCGCTCTCAGGGGTTTGTGGATACCTGAGAACCGCCTGTGCCCGGCAAGAGGCTGTGCTAGGAGCGATGCCTCTCCCCCGTCCTATTGATGCCTGGATTTCCCCTCTTGCTCCTTGCCTTATGTCTGACCTCTTCTCCCCACTGTGTGGGCGCACAGGCAGGGGGGTGTGTGTGTGTGTGCACATGCAAGTGTGTGTGTGTAGGCACACATGCAGGTGTATGTGTGTGTGTGGGTGTGTGGATGTGTGCGCACATGCAGGTGTGGGCGCACATGAAATATGAGTGTGGGTGTGGGTGCACATGCAGGTGTGTGTGGGTGTGTGGACACACATGAAGTGTGTGTATGGGTGCACATGTAGGTGTGTGTGGGTGTGTGTGGGTGTATAGGTGTGTGGGTGCACATGTAGGTGTGTGTGGGTGTGTATGGGTGTGTGGGCACACATGAAGTGTGTGTGTGGGTGTGTGGGTGCTGCTGGAGCTTGTGCAGAGTTGTGGATGGGCCTCCCCTCCACTCCTGAAAGCCCAAACAATATCTAGAATCAGACTTGTTGGAGACCACAGCCCCCTCCTCCAGGAAGCTCTCCTGACCTGCCCTTTCCCAGGGAGAGGTGTAGCCTCCTCCTCTGCACGCAGGCAGCACAGACCACCCTGTCCTCACCCAGCTGGATTTGGTGGGGGGCTGGTCTCTGTCCCTGGCAGGTTCTGAGCACAGCTGTGGCCTCAGCAAGTGTTTCTAGGGTAAATCACTCATCCTCCAGTACAGTCTCTCCTCTTACGGGCGAGGGTGGAAGTCAAGGACCTTTCCGGTCCACAGGCAGAAGTGGGCAGAGCCAGGCAGCTGCAGTGTGGGCCGCCCACCCCGGGCTGCTAGCTGCCGTGTCCCTGTCTTGCCATCTGGGGCTCACTCGGAGCAAGCCTGGAGCTCTCCCGCTCTGCCTCTCCCTTTCCCGATAGAGGATTCCCTGTCCTCACCAGACCCTGGGGACTTTCATGTTCTAGGCCTGGGATTCAGATTCTGACTCCTCAGCTCCTCTGTGTGACACTGGGTAGATGGCCTGACCTCTCTGACCTCATGCAGGTCTCATCCCTGACCTGGGCACAACCAGTGGTCAGTTTAGGAGTGGGAGGACTGACTCGATCTCACTCCCCCGTTGAAGAAATGCTGCCACCTCGTGGTTAAGAGGCTTAGAACCATTTCAAAAGCAGCTTTCGGACCAGCGCCGTCCAACAGAAACCTTTGCCAGCCACACACAGAAGTTTACATGTTCTAGCAGCCACACGAAAGAGGTATCAGACACAGATGAAATCGATTTTAATAACGAATTCTATTTAACCCAATATGTCCAAAATATTCCAGTATTTTTACATTAACATAAAAATTATTAATGAAATATTTACACTGTGTTTAGCACTGTCTGAAATTTGGTGTGCATTTTACACGTCACACACGTTGGTTTGAACTTGACACTTGTGAGGGGCTCTGTAGCCACGTGGCTCGTGGCTGCTGTACTGGAGAGCGGGGCTTGAGAGCCTTCTATGGGCACAAGCTTTCATCCCGCTGTGCATTTGCAAGTCTGCAGGGGGATGTGGGGATGTCTGTGTCCCACGGTGGGTGGGGTGGGGAAGTGATGGTGAACAGACCAGCCACCCACGGTTGCCCTGGTTTGCTCTGTGGCTGCCAGCGCAGGTGTGGCCTGGGATAGGCAGACCGTGGGCTTTGGGTCAGTGGGCCCACCCCTGTGTGGTGAGGGGCAAAACCAGAGGCCTCTGGAGGCTGAGCCCGCTGGTGAAGGTCCAGCCACATCATGGAACTGGCCATGTGGCCTTGGGGCAGTTGAAGCCCCTGTGGGCCCCTCCCAGGCCATCCTGCCTCTCCTGTGGCCACAGCACCCCTGGGGCTTGCTGATTGTTGGGGGTAGAAATGTGTCTTCCAGAAAAGACACACCGATGACATCACCCCGGTACCTGTGAATGGAAACTTACTTGGAGATAGGGCCTTCGCAGATGAAATCTGATTACCATGAGGCCACACGGGATTGGGGCAGACCCTAAGCCCAGTGACTGGCATCCCTGGAAGAAGAGGGAGATTTGGATAGAGACAGGCCCAGGGACAGAGTTCACACATGACAACAGAGGCAGGGACCGGGGTGCTGTGGCCACAAGCCAAGGAGCACCTGGTGCTACCAGGAGCTGGAAGGGGCAGGAGGGGTCTTCCCTTAGAGCCTTCGGAGGGAGTGCCGCCCCGCAGATGCCCTGATTGCAGCTTCCGGCCTCCAGGACGCCGAGCTGTTGCTGCTTTAACCCATGCATGGTGGGCACTTTGCTAGGGCAGCCCTGGCGAACAAACCCACCCCCTCTGTGCCTTGTACATGGCGGCCAGTGGAAGGGGAGTGACCGAGCCCAAAGACAGTCTTCTGGCCCTTTGGGAAACCCCGATGAAGCTGCACAGCTGGTTGGGGGTCGGACGGACAGTTCTGCTCCTGCGTACGGTGCACCCCGAGCCTCTGTTGAGCGCTCACTGGGCACCTCGCCCTGCTGTCGTATTAGTCTCGATGGGTCCTCCGACAGCCCTGTGAGATAGGGGTGACCGTTATCCCGATTCACACATGAGGAAACTGAGGCACAGGGAGTGGTTCATCCTGGACCCTTAGTGCCCTCATTGGTGAATAGGGAAGACTCAAAGGCACAGGAAGCCGGGAGGGCTCACCTGTCCAGGCCCTGTGTGATGGTCCAGTCACTCATATGGGTGCTCAGTGGCTTTGGAGGAGCAGGTGCAGGAATGGACACCTCACCTTGCAGCTCCCCAAGGCTAGCAGAGGCCCCGGGGTCAAGCTCAGTGCAGGATGGGACAGCGAGTCAGCTGATTGCAAAGCCTGGTGCGGGCCTGGCCCCATTGGTGGCCAGCTCTTCACACTGGTGCCCACTGGGGCTCCGCGTGGGATGGGTGCTCACATGGGTCTGTGTGTGGATCAAACCTTTTATCTGTTCTTCCCAACATCACCCAGTTGTCTTTAGCCACACAGACTGCAGGTGAGAGCACACCGTTTCAGGCAGAATCCCGGATCAGCTTGTTTTTCATTCCCTTTTCCCTAAAGTGTGGGTTCAAGCTGTCATGCCTCCTTTATGCTGCAGATGGGTGGAGTCTGGGGACGCTCTGGACCCTGAAGGCCTGAGAGTCACTGAGGGTGCCCGGAGAGCCCCACGCCCACAGGCCTATGACAGCCGTCATGGGGACTCAAGCTCCCTGTGCTCACCCCAGAGCACATTGTAGGCACCCGTGGGCATGGATGGGCGGCCACAGGTGGGCAGGCACACTACAGCCCCCTCCCTCAGGTGAGGCCGGCAGCCCCACTCTCAGATGCTCCAGGAAAGCAGTCCCCTTCGCTGTTACTCTCCCCTGCCTGGCACAGCATGGGCTCCTGCAGCTGGTCTATGTGTTGTCCTGAAATTGTCCCAGTAAAGACATGCACTGTGACTCTGAAGCCTCTAACCCGTGCCAAATCCTGGGCTGGGCCCAGGTCTCATCTCTGTATTTCTGCAAAATGATAATCGTGAACCCACGTGAAATGGGGGAGACGGAGACCCGAAAGAGCCACGTGTCAGGGCCCCTGCTGTGATGCAGGGTCTGCACCTGGGCCCGGTGGTCTGGGGCTGGGCATCTTTCCTGCCCTCCACGGCCCCCGTGGCCCATGGTCCATGTTCCCTACCATCTTGGACAGGGAGGGAGAGTGAGCCCAAGTGCCACTGAGCCTTCCCCAGGGCCACCTGCACACACCCCGTTCCCCACCTGGGAGCTCTGTGCCGACCCCTTTGGTCGTCCGTTATGGGTGTGGAAACCGGATGTCTCCTAGGAGCGCCTAGTGGTGGACAGGGCCCTAAACGTTGCCATCCCACCAGAGCTTTGTGAGCCGATTGGTGTGGGGATCCGAGACTGTGGTTGCCCAGCCCACGGTGGGGAAACCGAGTCCCAGGAGGTTCCCAAGAGTGGGAGCTGCCTGGCCGCAGAGCAGCCCAGGTCTCTGTGACCATTAGGGCTGTTGGCCTGTTTGCTTCCTGACATGTGCTCAGCCAAGTTTTCACAGCCCCCAGATCCCAGGCTGAGCGCGGAAAAACGGCCGGAATCTCTCAGCTCCAGGCTCTGGGTTTCGGCTGGAGGTGCAGGGTCACAGCCAGGCCTTTTCCTCCATTCCAGCCTGCTTGCCGCCTCCCCCTGGCCTTTCCACCCACTCCACATGACCCTCGGGTCACGTCCCCTCTCCGGGTTCCTGCTGCTCCCACCACCCAGCCTGTGACCCCTCTGGCCGGGTGGACTCCGGCATGGGCCGGTCCCAGCATTAGTTGGGCTTTAAACCTGACACCAGGTTCCCTGACTCGGAGGCGTTCTCCTGCTTGATGCACACAGAGCCTTGAGCTCTGCTTCATCCGGGGCCCCTAGCAGCTCGCATTGCTCAGGGTGGCTGTGTTTGGCCTTCCCAGGGGTCTTACTATTGGGGTCTGTGTCGGGGCTTCGGAAAGGGCCCTCAAAACCCCCGGAATGCGAGGAGAGTTTTGTGCGTTGACCCTTCTTTCTTGGAAGAGGGCCCCTGACTCAGGAAACAGGGAGAGGCCACACCCTGGTGGTGGCCTTGGGGGTCCGGAGCCTGTGTGGCTGACTCTGGGAGCGTCTGGGTCCATGGTGCAGCGGTGCCTGCTGGTGAGGGCTCTGGGGGCTGACTGGTAACGCTTCTGGAATCTTCTGAGGACTCAGCAGCTTACTGGGGGAAGCTTGAGATTGGCCACGGGGGAGGTGCTTGCATCACAGCCCTCACAGACCCCACATCAGGGCTCTTCTGTCCCGGACAGCAGGCTGTGGGCACCGCTGCTCAGCCCCGGGCTTTGAGCTAGATGCCACTGCCCCCACTGCTGCCCCCACTCACTGCTGTGAGTGGGTGTCTGACCTTAAGCAGGTCGTGTGAGTTCTCAGACAGCCTTGGCACCTGGGAAGTGGGGGTGACTGCTGCGAAGGCTCCATGCGATGGCACTGGCAGAGGGTGGCCCAGGCTGGTCCCCGCCTGTGCTCAGGGGCCCTGGGTGTGTGTCGCCTGGTGAGTGAGGTGGGCGAGGCAGGCCCCTAACGGTGCTGTGTGTCTCTTTCCAGGTGAATGCCACAGGCCGCCAGCTGCAGACAGCGGTACAGTACCGGGACCTCCCTGGCTTCTGTTCTGTAGGAGGGCTGCAGCCCCCACACTGTCAGAGCACTTTAGGCCGCTGAACACGTGATGGCAGAAGTGGGTAATGGATAACACAGCCCGATCATCAAACCAGAACCCCCTCGTAAACAGCCAGAGAAAAATTAGACACAACAGAAAAAACATCAGCCAGGAAAAGGTTCCCCGGCTTCCCACCAGGCTACGCCCAGCCTAGTCCCTGCAGGGACATCCTCTCCATCCGTCCCCGCGCCTGCCTGCTCCCGTCCCGGCTCCAGGGGTCAGCTCTAGGTGGGCTGGGCCAGGCCTCGCAGGCACACATGCTGCGTTTGGCCCTTGTCCACGTGCATTTCGTGGTCTCTGGCTCTGTGCTGGGCCCCTGCTGAGTCTGGGATGTGGGTGAGTCCCCTCCCCTGCCGGGCCCCGATTTCCTCCTTTGTGAAGTGAGGAGGGCTGGACGGACCTTGTGAGATAGTTTCAGAAGTGGTGTGAGATCCAGCCAATGTCAGGTGCTGAGGTTGGGGCTTAGGACAGGGCTTTTTCCCTGAAAGGGGCAAACATTTTATGGTGGCCTCCTGACAGATTTGAGCATCTGATATGTTCTAAGTGGAGGAACTAGGCTTTTAAAAAATCAGAAAAAAGTTTTCCCGGTACAAAATCAACGACATCTGTAAAATGTCTGTTCTATTGTATTTTTTATTTATTTCATTTTTGTTTTTAGAGATGGGAGTCTTGCTATGTTACCCAGGCTGGTCTCAAACTCCTGGCCTCAAGCGATCCTCCCATCTCGGCCTCCCAAAGTGCTGGGATTACAGGTGTGAGCCATCACACCCGCTGTAAAGTGTGGGAAGCAGGGCAACGTGAGGCAGAAAGAATCCTTTCCTGGCCAGGTGTGGAGGCTCACGCCTGTAATCCCAGCGCTTTGGGAGGCTGAGGTGGGCAGATCATGAGATCAAGAGATTGAGACCATCCTGGCCAACATGGTAAAACCCCGTCTCTACTAAAAATACAAAAATTAGCTGGGCGTGGTGGCGTGCATCTGTAGTCCCAGTGACTCAGGAGGGTGAGGCAGGAGAATCACTTGAACCCAGGAGGCAGAGGTTGCAGTGAGCCAAGATGGCGCCATTGCCCACTGCACTCCAGCCTGGCGACAGAGCAAGACTCCATCTCAAAAAATAAAAAATTAAAAAAATCCCATCCTTTCTAGACTTTGACATGAGAAGTGGCAAAATGTCATGAGAAGTGGCAAAATGTCATGAGTTGTCCCATGCAATGCCACATCTGGAAAGTGTAATTGAAGAAAAGAGAAGGCCGCCTGGAGGTGCGGGCATGGAGCCAGCGGCTGTGTGGACACAGTCTGCTCCCAAGGGGGCTGCTAGGCCAACGAGGGCCTTAGAGATGGGGCATCTGGAGCTGGACTAACAGCTGTGATGAGGAAACAGGAAGGGGCCCAGGGGCAGTAAGGACCTGCCTCCTGCCCGGGCTTAAGGCGTCCGTGTGAGCTGCGGAGCAGAGATGAGCCCGGCTGAGCTGTATCTGCCATTACCTGCTTCTCATCCCAGTCCTGAGCCCCACCTGACCCTTTAGGGTCCCCCAGAGACACGAGACACCCAAAGCAGGGTGTGTCTTTGGGACACCTTTGCACTGCGCTGTGGCTCCCAGGTGGGTTTTGCCTGTCCAGCCTAACTCAGTGTCGGCTGGCCGCCTTCATGGGCCCTTGCGCAGGGGGAGACGCTGAGACTCAGGGCAGCCTGCTGCAGCGTGCTCGCCAGTGGGTAGTTGAGTCTGGTTGGTCTCAGGCGCCTTCTCTGGTCTCCCACAGGCTCTGATTCCTGCACAGGATCTGCTGTCCTGGTCCTCCCCTGCCAGACTGTGGGTGCCCCTCCTTGCAGGCCCTGGCCCTACGTGGGGTCCCCTTTGTAAATGTCTGACGCGTGACGGTCAGGGCCACTGCAGGAGGGACTGACCTGCCGATCCTGCCTCCCTAGCCACCTGCGTGGACCTGCAGCTGAGGACCTGCAGTGACGCCGCCTACAACCACACCACCTTCCCCACCCCGCTGCAGCACCGGTCTCGGGAGGCGGTGGAGGCCAGCTCCGAGTACATCCTGCTGAGTGTCCTGCACCAGCTCCTGGAGGGCCAGTGCAACCCGGACCTGCGGCTGCTGGGCTGTGCTGTGCTGGCCCCTCGGTGTGAGGGCGGCCGGGTGCGCAGACCCTGCCGGCACGTCTGTGAGGGACTGCGTGAGGCCTGCCAGCCGGCCTTCGATGCCATCGACATGGCCTGGCCCTACTTCCTCGACTGCCACCGATACTTCAAGCGTGAGGACGAGGGCTGCTACGACCCGCTGGAGAAGCTTCGGGGTAAGGGAAGGTGGTGGGGCCGTCCGCATGGTCACGGGGTCCAGGTGGTCACGGAGGACCTAGAGCCACACTAGAAGAAGTGCGAGGCCTTTTCCATCGGCGGCGGTGCTGCAGGCATTGGCGGAGGGCAGGGCTGCTCCCCAGGTTAGCATGTTCCCCACAGAACAGTGGCAGGCAGGGCTGGGGGCTTAGTGCAGATGGGGAATCCTCTTGCTACCCAGGGGCCCCCAGCAGAAGGCTCCAGTCCCTTAGGGGCAGGCTGGGGTGGAAGGTGCTGAGTCTGATTGGGGGCAGTGCCCCTGCCCAGGGTACGATGAGGAGGCCTCCTGTGGGGGAGCCTGGGCTCAGAGGGCAGGGCTGGCCCCGGGGGTCCAGTCCTTGGCGACAGACCCTCCAGCTGCAGCGCTTGCACTGGACAAGGGTGGGCAGACTATTTACTCTCCCCAGGAAGCCTGGCGGGCAAAGCTTTACGACTGCCTGTTGCTGGGCCTGGAAGATCACACAGAGGCTTTGGCCTGAAGTGAACAGTGGGGTCTGCACTGCCCCGTGGGCTCAGGGAGGGAGAGGGGCTGTGGAAAAGCCTTCGGGATCTTGTGTGGATAAACCAGTGGAGGGGGAGTGGGCAAACCTGGGCCACAATGGGCCACTTGTCTCCGAGGTGAGCAAAGAGGTCCCAGAGGGCCGGTTGGCAGTGGGGCTAGTGGGTCCCACGAGTCGGTGTCCGCCAGAGACCCTGCGTGACCTGCAGCAGCCCTGGCCTGTTAGACTGTCCTGTGGGAAAGAAATGTTCTATTCTGCGCTGTCCAAGACAGTCATACCTGCTGCATGTGGCCGCCGAGGCTGGGCTGCGACTCCTGCCCCTGAGGCCTGGCTGTGGGCATCTCATCGCCTCTGAATGAGTCTGAACCTGCCTTTGAACAGCCTAGGGCCAGCATTGTCCACGCTCACCTGTGCAGGGCAGCGTCCGCTTGTGGTTGGGTTCAGAGGACCTGACTGTGGGCGCCACACATGCTAGCTCACGTGAGTCTCACCACAGCCTTGCTCCGTGGAAGAGGAAGCAGCGTCTCGGGAAGGGTGACAGCACTGGGGTCTTTAGCTGGAGTGACCCAGGCCCATCACGGGTGGAGGGGTGAATCGGCCATTCATCAAACAGCGACCGAGTGCCTGCTGTACATGTGGCTCTGTGCTGGGGCGTTGAGGGGGGCAGGAGAGGGGACGCAGACACCCTGGGCTGGGCTCCGTGAGCTCTGGGTTCCAGGCTGTGTCAGGAGCTCAGGGTTGGTCCTGGCACGTCTCGGAACCTCTGGCTCCCAATCTGAGAAGGGCGGACCCTATCTGCCCCGGGTTCCCAGGCAGATGCAGCAGCAGGGGGTTGCCCTTTGCCAGCAGGTGGGAGCCAGCTGCCGGCTGAGCTCAGTCCCTCAGAGGCAGTGGAGGTGCCTGGGGGAGGCCAGGGAGACGAGGACGGGCGCCAAGCCCACAGCCTGGGAAAGCCCAAGGACATGGCTTGAGGTTATTTTGGGCATCTCCTATGCCAAATTGCTGGCTTCCTCTGCTGTCTTTCCTCCGGAGAATCGTTTTGAGCAGAAGCAAAACCACAGGGTGAGGAGAAGCTTAGAGAAACACGTTAACCCTCTGTGGCCCCAGGAACAGCCTGCGGGCACCTGTGTCATGTTCCTGTGGGCCTGGCTGTGCCACCCCCGGCGAGGTGGAGGGAGCTGGGGGTCACAGGTCGGTCGTTAGGGCTCCTCTGTTCTAGTGGAGGAAGGATGGCAGGGAAGCCGGCGCATATGTGGCAAGGGACATCCGTTTTCTAAAGCCAGAACCCTCCATCTGCCCCCCAGTCCTTCCCAGAACCCCTCTTTCAGTTTCTTCCCTGGTGCAGGCGCTCACTGCTGTGCTAGTGAGGTGGTAACAGAAACACTGGTGGCCTTACAGCAGCCGGGTGGGGGGCGGGGGACACAGCTAGGGGCCTTCCCGTGACACCATTCTTCACGCAAACGGAGCAGAATCCTGACCTGATGACCTGTGTGAGCGTCACACCGCCATGGAAAACGCAGCCAGGAAAAGCCCCTCTGCACACCTAGCCCGGGTTTACCTGGGGTCCAGGACCCCACCAAGCTCTGTTCTTTTCTGTGGTCCTGCTCTGTATTTTAGGAACTTCCTGAAGTGGCCACAGAGTACATGCATTCACAGTCACATTAGGAGCCACGGCGCTGTGCAGTGAACACGTCTTGGGTGCCATTTGGCTTAGATACTGCTGTAGGCACTACAGGGAGAATCTGAATTGGAGATAGAGCTGTCCAGGCCCTGCTGTCGTGTAGAGGGGGCTGAGGGGGCTGTGCGTGGTAGATAGAGCTGTCCAGGCCCTGTTGTGTAGAGGGGGCTGAGGGGGCTGTGTGTGGTAGATAGAGCTGTCCAGGCCCTGCTGTCGTGTAGAGGGGGCTGAGGGGGCTGTGCGTGGTCAGTGTTCCCAGGCCGTGGTAGGAAGCCTCGGGGTCTGACACTGACTGAGCCCCCCTGCTGCTCCCACAGGAGGCCTGGAGGCCGACGAGGTGCTGCCGTCGGGGCTGCCACCCACCTTCATCCGCTTCAGCCACCACTCCTATGCCCAGATGGCACGTGTGCTGAGGCGGACGGCCGCCCGCTGCGCCCATGTGGCCAGAACCTATAGCATCGGGCGCAGCTTTGACGGCAGGGACCTGCTGGTCATCGAGTTCTCCAGCCGCCCCGGCCAGCACGAGCTGAGTGAGTGCTCTTGGGAGGCCTGGCCTGGCCCTGCTTCAGGAAAGGGCTCGGGCTGTTCTGCCTTGGGGTGCACAAGTTGGTGGGGTGTTTGGGATCCTGGGCATGGCTGAATGTGTTAGGGCGTTGCTGGGGGAAGGCTGCACCCCACTGGGCATGTGCAACCCCATATGTAAAAAGGAGACTTTTGGGCCGGGCGTGGTGGTTCAAGCCTGTAATCCCAGCACTTTGGGAGGCCGAGGCAGGTGGATCACGAGGTCAAGAGATCGAGACCATCCTGGTCAACAAAGTGAAACCCCGTCTCTATACAAAAATACAAAAATTAGCTGGGCATGGTGGTGCGTGCCTGTAATCCCAGCTACTCAGGAGGCTGAGGCAGGAGAATTGCCTGAACCCAGGAGGTGGAGGTTGTGGTGAGCCGAGATTGTGCCATTGCACTCCAGCCTGGGTAACAAGAGCGAAACTCCATCTCAAAAAAAAAAAAAAAAAAAAAGGAGACTTTCCCCAGACATCCGTCTCGCTTCAGAATTTAGGGAGGCAGGCTATGTTATTTCATAATTATGGAGACCTTGATCTAGTGGCTGAAAAGACATAAAACAAACAGCCGCTCTTGTCGCCCAGGCTGGAGTGCAGAGGCGTGATCTCAGCTCACCGCGACCTCCGCCTCCCAGGCTCAAGCAGTTGTGCCTCAGCCTCCTGAGTAGCTGGGACGACAGGTGCGCGCCACCACACCCGGCTAATTTTTGTAGTTTTAGTAGAAAGGGGTTTCACCACGTTGGCCAGGCTGGTCTTGAACTCTTGACCTCAGGTGATCCTCCCACCTCGGCCACCCAAAGTGCTGGGATTACAGGTGTGAGCCACTGCGCCTGGCCAACAAGAAATTTTAGACGGAAAAGATGGTGCGGGGCTGAGACTGTCTGGGAGTCGCCTGGCAGGCTGGAGGGAGGAGGGGACCGTCCCTGCAGGTCACAGGCATAAGTCAGGGAGGAGCAAAACAAAGGCTGCAGGAGTCCAGGCCCTTCTGCACCTGGAAGGAGTGAGTGGCCGCGTGCTGTGCGTTTTCTCCGTCTGAAGATCTTGTTGGTGCAGCTCTTGTTCCTGGGCACCCGACCGCTCCTTTTCCAAACTGCTCCGGGGGTGTGGCACCGCAGAGTGCTATAAAGAAAGAGGTTTTCTATTTTTAAAAGTCCGTTTTCATTCACATCAGGCTTTGGATCCTGCTTTGCGGTGGGAGCGGGCAGTACGGAAGCTGCCAGGCGCTGCTGTTCCTTCAGAGCATCTTCCTACAGGGCATGTTAGGAAATCAAATTTTATCGCTGTCATAATTTGCTGCCCTAGGTTGCAAAGAGCCACTCAGGCTGGTAGTGTCTAAGAATCTAGATGTTCTAGCAAACACCCAGACCTTCTGGATGGGCGGCCTCTGCTTCCCATGTTGGGGAGGTCCCCCTCCCCCAGGGCACTGAGGGCATTCAGGGTTGGAGTCCAGGGTTTCCTGGGGGTCAGCGAGTCCGAGTCCGAGTCCTGCCTGGGCCTCAGCCCCCAGCCCACGTGTCCCATGAGCACATTAGTCAAGCAGAATCAATCAGTCTAGAAGCAGCCTCCATTTGACTCTTGATCCTCACCAGTCACTGAAAAATGCTCCTGTTCTTGGGCTATGGACTCTGACCTTTTCAGGGCTGGTAGCCTCAGCCAGTCTTCATCCTTTTGGCCCGGGCAGCACAGACACCATGAGCCCAAAGGCCCTTTCTCTTACCAAGGGGCCAGAGGCCACCTGGCCACACCCCGGCCCCCAAGGCCCACCATGCTTCCCTCCAACTGTGACATGCTCTGGGCAGGAGGCAGAGGCTCTCCTTATAGGACTGGAATTTGAGGGCAAGGGGTGCCCCTGTGCAGAAGGCCAAGGGAGGTGACCGGCGCAGAAAGCCTTCTGGGTAATTTACACCCTGGGATGTGGCATCTGAGGAACACGGGCATTTACCCTCACCCCTGGAGGTTCCTAGGCCACACACAGCTGGGGAGGGAGATACTATTTTCCAGGTGAGCACCGTGAGGCTTAGAGAGGAGGGGCGACTTGCCTGTGGTCACACAGCTAGTGAGGCCACGGGGCCTGGTCCACTCTTCTTCCTGTAGTCCACTCATTTATCCATCCATCCATCCATTTATGCGTGTAGGCATCCATCTGTCCATCATCATTTATGCATGCATAATTTATTCAGCCATTACACATCCATCCATCTATTCATTCATGTATCAATTTATCCATTATTTCATCCAGCCATTATCCATCCATCCATCATTGATCTATCCATCTGTCCATTCACCCATCATTGATATATCTATCCATCCACCCATCCATCCATCATCTATTCATCCATCCAGCCATTATCCATCCATCTATTCATCTATCCATCCATCATCAATCTATCCATCCATCCATCACTGATCCACCATTCATCTGTCCATCCGTCTTCGACATATCCATCCATCCACTCACCCATCTGTTCACCCACTGAAGGGCCAGCCGCCTTCCCAGCCCAGCACCAATGTGCCCCTTGGCCTACTGCACAAACGTGAGGAGTGACCATCAGTGGAATCTGCGTGGATCAATGATAACATGTTATTAACATTCTGGAGTTATGCTAAATAATCATTCTGGCTGAACATAAAAACTGAGCTCAACGGAAGTGATGACCTTGATGAGACCTCATTATATACAGAGATTCTTGAGTCAAAACAAGTATGAGTCGGTCCCAGCCCATCTGGTCTCCCTTGCTGAGTGGAAGGGCCTCATGCCTCTGGGGACCCCAGGCTTTGAGATGATGCCCCAAGTCTCTGTATTTGCCCCCAGTGGAGCCCGAGGTGAAGCTCATTGGCAACATCCATGGAAACGAGGTGGCGGGCCGGGAGATGCTCATCTACCTGACCCAGTACCTGTGCTCCGAGTACCTGCTGGGCAACCCCCGCATCCAGCGCCTGCTCAACACCACTCGCATCCACCTGCTGCCCTCCATGAACCCCGACGGCTACGAGGTGGCAGCCGCCGAGGTGAGCGCCCAGATGCCTGGGTCCAGTGGGCCACCACCCGCACCACCCCTCATTCATTCCCTCATTCATGACTAGTTCATGCTAGTGGTGCTGGTGCTTCGCATTCAGCAGGTGGGCACTGGCAAAGCCCTGCCTCGGGCTTGGTGAGAGGAAAGGCACGGAGAATGCGAGGTCTATTAAGAAGGTGGTGCCTGTGCTAGAGGAAAGTGATGGAAAGGGAGTTGACAGTGCCCATGTGTGTCAGGGGTGTCAGAGAGCTCTCGGGGAGGTGGGCAACGAGCAGAGCAGGTTACTGTCAGGGCACCCCACTCAGGGAGCAGCCAGGGATGGTCCTGAGGCTGTGGCATCAGCACAGATCCCCGGGAAGGGAGTGCCGGGGTGGAGAGGAGGCCAAGGGTGCCACTCATGCTCCCAAACTCATCACATAAAGCTGGGGAAAACCGAAGCCCCCGGCCCTGACCCTCAGCCCAGTGTGAGACCCATCTGGAAGGAGGAAGGTGGGGTAAGCTGACTGCAGTCGGGGGCTGGCTGTGTTTTCAGGGTGCCGGTTATAACGGGTGGACGAGCGGGAGGCAGAACGCGCAGAACCTGGATCTGAACCGAAACTTTCCAGACCTGACTTCCGAATACTACCGGCTGGCGGGGACCCGCAGCGTGCGCAGTGACCATATCCCCATCCCTGAGCACTACTGGTGGGGTAAGGTAGGAGCCTCTGCTGCCCACGCTGTCACCACCGAGGCATCCAGGGGCCCCTGGTTATTCCAGGCCTCTCCGGTGCTGTCCTTCCCCAGGGGCAGGACAGCCTCAGAGCTCCTGCCTCAGTTACCTGTCTGTGAAATGGGGACAGCTCCTTGCTGGGCTACTGGTGAGATTCAGAGATTAATGTTGGAAACACCTAGATCCCTGCAGAAGCCCAGTGATGGGGGCTGAGTCCAGCTGGTGCATTGATGTAGAGACTGTCAGTGGCTTTCTAGGATGTTCTAGCAAACACTCAGACCTTCTGGATGGGCGGCCTCTGCTTCCCATGTTGGGGAGGTCCCCCTCCCCCAGGGCACTGAGGGCATTCAGGGTTGGAGTCCAGGGCTTCCTTGGGGTCAGTGAGTCCGAGTCCTGCCTGGGCCTCAGCCCCCAGCCCACGTGTCCCATGAGCACATTAGTCAAGCAGAATCGATCAGTCTAGAAGCAGCCTCCATTTGACTCTTGATCCTCACCAGTTGGACCCAGAGGGCTGTGGAAGCCCGGGGCATGGCTGGGGGCCGGCGGGAAGCCCAGCCCTGAGGGCGGCCTCCTCTGTCCTGGGCAGGTGGCCCCGGAGACGAAGGCAATAATGAAGTGGATGCAGACCATCCCCTTCGTGCTCTCAGCCAGCCTTCACGGGGGCGACCTGGTGGTGTCCTACCCCTTCGACTTTTCCAAGCACCCACAGGAGGAGAAGATGTTTTCTCCCACACCTGATGAGAAGGTAAGAGGGCCACGGGGTGCGTGCAGGAAAGGGAGACTGTGTGGATGGTTCCCTTGGAGCTGGTGCACTTCCGGTCCTGGTTCTGAGCTCCATGAAGACAAAGCTCCCAGGAGCCTCTGCTCAGATCCTGCCAGCATCACCTCCTCCAGGCCCAGCTCTGCAGAGGAGCCTCCTCCTCCTGGAAGTCTGCAGCCTCAGGATCCCTCGCTCCCCTAATCTCTCTGAGGCTGGCTGCACTGCCTTTCCCAAGTCCCCATTTGGGAGCTTCTGGGGTGGGGACCCTGGCTCGCCCACCTGCTGTTCCTCTGAGCGCCACCCTGCACCTGGCAGGGTCCCCAGTGCTTCCCACCGAAGGGGAGTGAGGTTCCAGGAGGCGCCGGCAGAGGGCAGTGCTGCAGCGTGCATGGCACCTGCCCATCCTGCTTCCCAGGGATCCTTCGTGTTTCTCACCTGGGCCCCTCCGGAGTTAGTGGGTACAGGCTCAGAGGGAAGGCGTTCTGGCTCCACCATGCACCTGGGCCCTTAGGTGAGGCCCCTCGCCTTTCCAGACCTCAGTTTCTCCTACCGTTTGCAGAGCAGCCAGCAATGAGACTAGTAATGATGCTGGGGCTCCCCCAACCCACTGTGACCTTGGGAAGACCTGCTGGGGGAACGGTGTGGAGTTGGTCACTTGCCACCCTGTGGCTGAGAAAGTGGAGGCTGAGGGAGGGGTTGTGATCAGAGATGGGCCCCAGCTCCCAGGCCCCAGCCCCCAGCTTGTGGATCCTGGAGCTTAGCTGCCTGAACTGCCCCTGGAAGTCCCCACCACACCGGAGGCCAGGCTGCCCTCCACCTGGCCCCTGGATGGCCCCCAGTCACTCCCCAGGCCTTGTGGAGAGCCAGGCCTGCCCTCCGCCTCCCTCCCTGCACTTTCCCTTGGTGTTTGGGGGAAGGGGCAGGGAGAGAGGGACTGGCCCTGTGTGGGCAAGTGCCAGGTGCCAAGCCCCTGATAGTGGCATTCACACGTCATTTGTTCTCCTCTCTGAGGCCACCCAGCCAGGCACACAGCTGGGCCCCCATTGGCACTCAGATATCAACCCTGCCTCACTGAGCCCCTCCTTGTCCTGGGGCTACCACTGTGAATGCAAACGGGACTAGTCCCTGTGCTGAGGGTCCTCAGTGTAGGGTGGGAGATGGGGCCAGAAACTGGCAAGGAGATGGCCAGAGCTACACCAGGGCTGCAAGTGCACGTGTGTGCAAGGGTGCCTGTGTGTGCATGCATGGGTGCCTGTGTGTGTGTGCATGCCTGCGTGTGCATGGATGCCAGTGTGTGTGTGTATGGGTGCCTGTGTGTGTATGCATGCTTGTGTGTGCATGGATGCCAGTGTGTGTGTGCATGGGTGCCTGTGTGTGCATGCATGGGTGCCTGTGTGTGTGTGTGCATGCCTGTGTGTGCATGGATGCCAGTGTGTGTGTGCATGGGTGCCTGTATGTGCATGCATGGGTGCTTGTGTGTGCGTGCATGGGTGCCTTTGTGTGCATGCATAGGTGCCTGTGTGTGTGTGTATGCCTGCGTGTGCATGGATGCCAGTGTGTGTGTGTGCATGGGTGCCTGTGTGTGCATGGATGCCAGTGTGTGTGTGCATGGATGCCTGTGTGTGCATGCATGGGTGCTTGTGTGTGTGTGCATGCCTGCGTGTGCATGGATGCCAGTGTGTGTGTGTGCATGGGTGCCTGTGTGTGCATGCATGAGTGCTTGTGTGTGCGTGCATGGGTGACTGTGTGTGTGCATGCCTGTGTGTGCATGGATGCCAGTGTGTGTGTGCATGGATGCCTGTGTGTGCATGCATGGGTGCTTGTGTGTGTGTGTATGCCTACGTGTGCATGGATGCCAGTGTGTGTGTGTGCATGGGTGCCTGTGTGTGCATGCATGGGTGCTTGTGTGTGCATGGGTGCCTGTGTGTGTGTGCATGCCTGTGTGTGCATGGATGCCAGTGTGTGTATGCCTGTGTGTACATGGATGCCTGTGTGCATGTGCATGCCTGTGTGTGCACGGGTGCCTGTGTGTGCATGTGCATGCCTGTGTGTGCATGGGTGCGTCTATATGTGTGTGCATGGGTGCCTGTGAGCACATGTGCATGCATGAAAATACGTGCATGTGTCAGGGGTGAAGCCCCAGCCTGGTCTGGGACTGAGAGAGGGCTTCCATGAGGTGGCAGTTTCCCAAAGGGAGCCCATGGATGAGGTGGAGATTTCCAGCCGTGGGGCAGGGTGGGGCACTAGAGGCACAGGCCACCTAGTGCGGAGACCCAGAGGAGCCCCAGGGAGCCTGGTGCAGGGGCCCATGCTGAGTGCTGTGGCCCAGCAGGAGTAGGGAGAACAGGCTGAGCACCCTGTAGACCAGGGGTGGAGTCAGCAACACCCAGGCCACTGGTGCTTTTGCCCTGCATTCATTCATTCTCCCACCTGTTCACTCCTTTAGATGTTCATCACTCACTAACTCACTCCCTCACTCATTCACTCACTAACTCACTAATTCACTCGCCCACCCACTCACTCACTCACTCATTCACTCACTCACTCACTAATTCACTCACCCACCCACTCACTCACTCACTCATTCACTCACTCACTAATTCACTCACCCACCCACTCACTCACTCACTCACTCACTAATTCACTCACCCACTCACTCACTCACTCACTTAACTCACTAATTCACTTGCCCATTCACTCCCTCCCTCCCTCCCTCCCTCACTCATTCACTCACCCTTTCACTCACTCCCTCATTCATTCACTCACTCATTCTCATTCACTTACTCACTCCCTCACTCATTCACTCACCCATTCAGTCACTCACTCACTCACTAACTCACTAATTCACTTGCCCATTCACTCACTCCCTCCCTCCCTCCCTCACTCACTCATTTACTCACTCACTCCCTCACTCATTCTCTCATTCATTCACTCATTCACTTACCCATTCACTCACTCCCTCACTCATTCACTCACCCATTCACTCACTCACTCACTCACTCACTCACTCACTCACTAACTCACTAATTCACTTGCCCATTCACTCACTCACTCCCTCCCTCCCTCACTCACTCATTTACTCACTCACTCCCTCACTCATTCTCTCATTCATTCACTCATTCACTTACCCATTCACTCACTCCCTCACTCATTTACTCACTCCCTCACTCATTCACTCACCCTTTCACTCACTCCCTCATTCATTCACTCACTCATTCTCTCATTCATTCACTCACTCCCTCACTCATTTACTCACTCCCTCACTCATTCACTCACCCATTCACTCACCCACTCATTTACTCACTCCCTCACTCATTCACTCACCCTTTCACTCACTCCCTCATTTACTCACTCCCTCACTCATTCACTTACCCTTTCACTCACTCCCTCATTCATTCACTCACTCATTCTCTCACTCACTCACTCACTCCCTCACTCATTTACTCACTCCCTCATTCACTCACTCACCCTTTCACTCACTCCCTCATTCATTCACTCACTCACTCATCCTCTCACTCCCTCATTCACTCACTCACTCATCCTCTCACTTACTCATTCACATACTCATTCACTCACCCATTCACTCACTCACTCACTCATTTACTCACTCCCTCACTCATTCACTCACCCTTTCACTCACTCCCTCATTCATTCATTCACTCACTCACTCATCCTCTCACTTACTCATTCACTTACTCATTCACTCACCCATTCACTCACTTACTCACTCATTTACTCACTCCCTCACTCATTCACTCACCCTTTCACTCACTCCCTCATTCATTCATTCACTCATTCTCTCATTCACTCACTCACTCACTCATCCTCTCACTTACTCATTCACTTACTCATTCACTCACCCATTCACTCACTCACTCACTCATTTACTCACTCCCTCACTCATTCACTCACCCTTTCACTCACTCCCTCATTCATTCACTCACTCATTCTCTCATTCACTCCCTCACTCACTCATCCTCTCACTTACTCATTCACTTACTCATTCACTCACCCATTCACTCACTCACTCACCCATTCACTCACTCCCTCACTCATTCACTCACCCTTTCACTCACTCCCTTATTCATTCACTCACTCATTCTCTCATTCACTCACTCACTCACTCATCCTCTCACTTACGCATTCACTTACTCATTCACTCACTCTTATTCTTTCACTCATTTACTCCCACAGTCCCTCCTTCCCTCCCTCATTCATTCATTGACTCTTGCAGGCGGTCAATGCACGACGGGTGCAAGGGGGTGAGGTGTCTGGTTCGCTGCTCAGACCTTTGTGAGTGCCGCAGGGGTGACTGGGTGGCCTTCACTGTTGGCCTGGCCTTGCGCCCCTGTGCTCTTGGGGGCAATGGTGGCTGGGTATGGCAGGTGTCCACCTCTGCAGAGGCCCAGTGTCTCTCAGCTTCAGAGCCAGATGTGAGATATCCCCAGGGGGGATGTTCATCTTGGGTCACACATCAGAGCCAGAGAAAATGAGACTGTTCCCAAGCCATCAATCATCAGGCTGTGGTGCAGCCCTCTGGCCAGCAGTGATCTCTGGAAGCCAGAGACCCAGGAGGGGCCTGGGGTTGGTGGGGGAGCATGAGAGGGGTGGGCTGGCTGGGTGTGCCAGGGTTCCTTTCGCCAAACTTCTGTGGTGCTCTACAGAGAGAGCCGGCACATGGGGGCAGTGATTAAGGCCGCCTCTCACTGCTCCATGTCTGCCCCTCTGCCCAAACAGTGCTCACGCTCTGGCTTTTCCCACACTCACTTGGGAATCAGCATAGCCAGTTTCCCAAGGGCTTCCTGGGGCAGGAGCTGGGAAGGCTGGGTTTCCCACAGTCCTCAGTCTGGGTCCATTTTCAGTCCAGCTTCCCTGCTCCTGCCTGGTTTCATTTACCTGTGTCTCTCCCTTGCCCACGTGCACCCGGCCTCTGGACCGACAGTTCCTCTGACATCCTTGTCCTGCACCTGCCCTCCCAGGTCAGGCCTGTCTGAGCCAGGCCTGGGCTCCTGCACCCCAGGATTTTGGGGATTGGTGGTCGGCAGCCACCTTCCATGCCTTAGCCCTAGAGACTGTCCAGGGTCAGCCTGGGACTTACAGATGGCCGAGAACCCCCAGAAAGGAGGACCTGTGGACTCTGCCTGGGGGACGGGCACAGTGGGGGAAGCTCTGGGCTGGGGAGGGAGGGAGGCCCGTGAGGAGGGGCCTATGATCCCAGCCATACATCCAAACATGCCAGGGGTGGCATGACCCGTGGGCTGTGTCCTGTCCCTCTGTCAACTGCAGTGGAAGCTGGAAGGTGGGGCAGTCAGGGCTGGAAGGTGGGGCAGTCAGGGCTGGAAAGTGGGGCTTCCCTCAGGCTGAATCCCAGCCTCTGATGGTGCTCGGGCGGGGAGTGAAGCGGTGATGATTCACAGAAGAAGCTGGCTTTGGAGATGAAGTCGGTAAAAATGCAGCCCACCCCTTCTGTTGCTCCACCCATTGCTGTTGGAGCAATGTGCCTTCATTGCTCCAACAGCCCCAGCTTTATAAACTGCCAAGCCAACCTACACGCAGACACATCAGTGTGCACCCTCAGGAGAGAAAGCCCATACTCCCGGCCAGGTGCAGAGGCTCAGTGATCACCCCAGGTACCCACGCACCTGGCCTCCAGACTGACTGTGACCCACCTCCGGTCTTCCCACACACTGTCCTTTGCAGGACAGCATTCCCTCTCCCCCTGCAGACACTGTTCCCCTATCCCCCTGCAGACACCGTTCCCTCTCCCCCTGCAGACACCGTTCCCCTATCCCCCCTGCAGACACCGTTCCCCTCTCCCCCTGCAGACACCGTTCCCCTATCCCCCTGCAGACACTGTTCCCTCTCCCCCCTGCAGACACGTTCCCTCCCCCCTGCAGACACCGTTCCCCTCTCCCCCTGCAGACACCGTTCCCCTCTCCCCCTGCAGACACTGTTCCCCTATCCCCCTGCAGACACCATTCCCCTCTCCCCCTGCAGACACTGTTCCCCTATCCCCCCGCAGACACCGTTCCTCTCTCCCCCTGCAGACACTGTTCCCCTATCCCCCCGCAGACACCGTTCCTCTCTCCCCCTGCAGACACCGTTCCCTCTCCCCCTGCAGACACTGTTCCCCTATCCTCCTGCAGACACCGTTCCCCTCTCCCCCTGCAGACACTGTTCCCTCTCCCCACTGCAGACACCGTTCCCTCTCCCCCTGCAGACACTGTTCCCCTATCCCCCCGCAGACACCGTTCCTCTCTCCCCCTGCAGACACCGTTCCCTCTCCCCCTGCAGACACCGTTCCTCTCTCCCCCTGCAGACACCGTTCCCTCTCCCCCTGCAGACACCGTTCCCTCTCCCCCTGCAGACACCGTTCCCCTCTCCCCCTGCAGACACCGTTCCCCTATCCCCCTGCAGACACTGTTCCCCTATCCCCCTGCAGACACTGTTCCCCTATCCCCCCGCAGACACCGTTCCTCTCTCCCCCTGCAGACACCGTTCCCTCTCCCCCTGCAGACACCGTTCCTCTCTCCCCCTGCAGACACCGTTCCCTCTCCCCCTGCAGACACTGTTCCCCTATCCTCCTGCAGACACCGTTCCTCTCTCCCCCTGCAGACACTGTTCCCCTATCCCCCCGCAGACACCGTTCCTCTCTCCCCCTGCAGACACTGTTCCCCTATCCCCCCGCAGACACCGTTCCTCTCTCCCCCTGCAGACACCGTTCCCTCTCCCCCTGCAGACACCGTTCCCTCTCCCCCTGCAGACACCGTTCCCCTCTCCCCCTGCAGACACCGTTCCCCTATCCCCCTGCAGACACTGTTCCCCTCTCCCCCTGCAGACACTGTTCCCCTATCCCCCTGCAGACACTGTTCCCCTATCCCCCTGCAGACACTGTTCCCCTATCCCCCTGCAGACACTGTTCCCCTCTCCCCCTGCAGACACTGTTCCTCTATCCCCCTGCAGACACTGTTCCCCTATCCCCCTGCAGACACCGTTCCCCTATCCCCCTGCAGACACCGTTCCCTCTCCCCCTGCAGACACCGTTCCCCTATCCCCCCTGCAGACACCGTTCCCCTCTCCCCCTGCAGACACTGTTCCCCTATCCCCCTGCAGACACCGTTCCCCTCTCCCCCTGCAGACACCGTTCCCCTCTCCCCCTGCAGACACCGTTCCCCTATCCCCCCTGCAGACACCGTTCCCCTCTCCCCCCTGCAGACACCGTTCCCCTCTCCCCCTGCAGACACCGTTCCCCTCTCCCCCTGCAGCCCCCTGCAGACACTGTTCCCCTATCCCCCTGCAGACACTGTTCCCTCTCCCCCTGCAGACACCGTTCCCCTATCCCCCCTGCAGACACCGTTCCTCTCTCCCCCTGCAGACACCGTTCCCCTCTCCCCCCTGCAGACACCGTTCCCCTCTCCCCCTGCAGCCCCCTGCAGACACTGTTCCTCTCTCCCCGCTGCAGACACCATTCCCATCTCCCCCGTCTCCTACTTGCACTGCAGGTGTTTGCACTGGCTCCTCCCCTCGTGACCCCAGCTCTCAGGGCATCCTGCAGGGGACCCTTTCCTGATCTGAGCCATGTCTCTTTTCCAGACGTTCAAGCTGCTGTCCAGAGCCTACGCTGAGGTCCACCCCATGATGATGGACAGGTCGGAGAACAGGTGTGGGGGCAACTTCCTGAAGAGGGGAAGCATCATCAACGGGGCTGACTGGTACAGCTTCACGGGAGGTGCGGTCCCTGCAGGGAGGGGCTGGGGCGGGGGGGGGTGCAGAGGCTGGGTGGGGTGGGGCTGGGAGGGTGAGCAGGCTGGGTGGGGTGGTGCTGGGAGAGACTAGAGGGACGGGGACTATGGCCTCACTGGGGTCTGAGCAGGGACTGTCAACAGCACCTGCAGGCTCTGCAGCTCAGGAGCTCTGAACATTGGAAGGTCATGGGCTCCTTGAAACCCTCAACATAGCCACCCTGTGGGTGCTGTCACCCTAGGCCTGCCTTGGAGAAGGTCATGGCTTTTGCTGAGCAAGAAACTCCAAGAGCAGATGGCACAGAGGCCAGAAGCGGGTGTGGGCAGGGTCGGTCCATCTTGCTCCGAGGCCCTCTCTGCTGGCCAGGTGGCTGATTGTCCCTAGCCCAGACCCGTGGTCTCCCTGGGAGATGGAGCTAATGGGACCCTCCTAGGCTTTCATCACGACAGCATCCGAGTAATGGACATTGTTGCCATGTGGCCAGAAGCTGGGACGCCAGGGGCTTGTGTGGCTGCCCCGTGCTGTGAGCCTTTCCATTAGAAACGGATTCATCCCTAACCTCACCAGAGACAGCAGGGGGTGGGGAAGCCTGTGGACTTTGCCACAAGCCACGTGGGCTCAAGGTGCAGCTCTGCCCTTTCCCGGGGTAGGACCCTTAAATGCCTCATGCCTCCATCTGCACGTCTAAGAAGTGGGGACCGTCCCGCCTGCCTCACCATTGTTCAGCCCATCAGCCCTGGGAGGTGTTGCTGAGCACACGCTGCGCTCGCCTGCCTGCTGGGTGCTCCGCCGGCACCCCTGACATCCTGGTCATCTCTGCCACAGGCATGTCCGACTTCAATTACCTACACACCAACTGCTTTGAGATCACGGTGGAGCTGGGCTGCGTGAAATTCCCCCCCGAGGAGGCCCTGTACACGATCTGGCAGCACAACAAGGAGTCTCTGCTGAATTTTGTGGAGACAGTGAGTTCTCGGAGGGGCTTGGGGCTCCAGCCCAGCGGGGCCCTGGGAGGGCTGGGTTGGATTCGGCCCCCAGGGCGGCCCCCGCAGCCTCGCTGCGCCACACACGCTCGCTCCTCTCACTGCCACTTGTTTCGGGTGGGGTGAACTGTCCATCCACGCGCGATGTGAGATGCAGCAGCCGGCTCTCCTCTGCGTGCCCTGTGGGGGGCCGGGGCGGCAAGGCCGTGTGAGCAAGGATGTCATGGCCTAACGTAGCACAATTGAGCAAGGGGGCACAGGGCCTGGGCAGCCTGGTGAGGCGACAGACCCAGCCTGGAGGCCAGGGGGTGTCCTGGAGGAGTCAGGCACTGGGCTTCATCTCGAAGAAGGGTAGGAAAAATGAAACCACAGGACAGAGAGAGTTCCCAGCAGAGGGGAGGATGCTGGAACCCCATGGGGCCTTCGAGACCCTTGAGAGGCGCTGAGGCTGTGGTGAGGACTCAAGCCATGGGATGGGGCGGGTGCTGGGCTCCAGGAGGCATGGGAGTGAGGGCTCTGGGCAGCGGGGTAGCCTTGTGGCTCAGGCAGGGCTTTGGGGCCTCAGAGGGGAGGGCACAGGCAGGAAATGGCTGGCAGAGACTGGGTGGGGTGGCCGGGTGGCCTGACTGAAGTGGGAGGTGAGTGAGGATGACTGAGAATGTGTCTAAAATGACCCCCTTGCTGCCCCAGAGAGCCAAGGTCTCCCTAGCACTCATTGTCAGCATGGGGACTCTGTGCCTGTGTCTGCTCCCCTTCCAGCATGGCTCACACCGAGGGTGCTGAGGCCCTCAAGAAGGGCCCAGGATGTCACATGGAAGAGCCTGGTTTCTGAAGAAGCTTCTGCTATTTTTTTCCCCAAGCATTTTCAAGAAACATGCAAATTACATATGAGTACAGATGCCCCGTGTGACACAGGCCTTGGAAGGTGTGTGCTGTGGCAAGGAGGGCTGAGGGCACAGCACCCACAGCACCATACACAGGCCTCGGAAGGAGTGTGCTGTGGCAAGGAGGGCTGAGGGCACAGCACCCACAGCACCATACACAGTCCTTGGAAGGTGTGTGCTGTGGCAGCCAGGAGGGCTGAGGGCACAGCACCCACAGCACCATACACAGTCCTCGGAAGGTGTGTGCTGTGGCAGCCAGGAGGGCTGAGGGCACAGCACCCACAGCACCATACACAGGCCTCGGAAGGAGTGTGCTATGGCAAGGAGGGCTGAGGGCACAGCACCCACAGCACCATACACAGTCCTCGGAAGGTGTGTGCTGTGGCAGCCAGGAGGGCTGAGGGCACAGCACCCACAGCACCATACACAGTCCTCGGAAGGAGTGTGCTGTGGCAGCCAGGAGGGCTGAGGGCACAGCACCCACAGCACTGTACAGCTGGTGCCCACCCACGCAGGGTACCCCATCCTGAAACCAGGCTGGGTGGTAGACAGGGCTGCCTCATTTTATAGATGGAGCTGAGGGGATGGTTGGGGCTGGCCTCGGGTCTCCAGGCCACACATGGGCTCGTGCTCCGGGCTCCCAGTGTCTGTGAGACAGCTGGAGTAAATGACAGAGGGTTAGAGAGTGACATGGCCTGTCTGGTGTGCCCAGATCTGCTTGTTCCGAAGCTATCTGCCCATGAGCACCTTCCTTTCTAGAAAAATCAGGAACCTTCCTCCAGGTAAGAATCAAGCGAGCTCCCTAGGGCAGCAGCCACCGAGGTCAGAAAGAAACAAAGCCCCAAAGTCATAATGGAGCATTCGGCCGCTGGAGTTTCCTTCTGACGGCCGTGCCGCAGGCCGCGCCACCTGCACCGAGTCTCATTCTTCCAGGAGGTCTCGTGCCAGGTCTGTGCACTGTCTGGTGAACAAGAGGTTGAAGGAGCCATGAATGCGGCTGGCATCGCTCCCGCATATTACACGTGAAGTCTTCGGATATGAAGATTTACGGCGAGCATGGACCTTGCAAGGCCGGGCGGCTCGCTGGCCGGCTCTCAAGACAGACGTCTTGGAGGAAAGCCGAGCGCAGCCTCCTGATAAGGATCAAGCCTGTCGTGGCCAATTGAGGCTTTTTTCATAGTGATCCTGGCCAGACCTCGGGTGGGAGTCTGTATCACCCGGCGAGGGGAGGGGTGGTGTGGCAGCTCTCCATCCCTGCCAGAGAACCCCATGTACCCTGGCCTTCATGAAGGTGACCCTTGGGCCAAAGAACAGGGGCAGAACAAATCCATCCAGTTCAGGCCGATGTTGAGTGAGGGCCATCTGTAAGAGACCCTCCTGGGAGAGCCCCCAAGTGGGGCTAGGGGAGGCAGAAGTGAGAGCAGGGCTGGCAGAGAGGAAGCCTGGGAATGTGGGACCCTGGTGTAGAGCCCCCAGCATGGCTGGTCATCAGGGAGAGCTTCCTGGAGGAGGAGGAGGATTGTGAGCTGTGTCTTGAAGGGAGAGAAGGAATTTTCCCAGTGAGGGGCTGGTGAGGGTATTCTAAGCAGAGAGGGCTTGGGTGCCATCTGGGGGTGAGGAGGAGCCACAGGCTGGCTTCTGAAGGCATCCGGTTTCTCTATCACCTCTCATGCAGGAAAGCCTTACTTTTTTTTTTTCTTTTTTGAGTTGGAGTCTCGCTCTGTCTCCCAGCCTGGAGTGCAGTGGTATAATGTCAGCTCACTGTAACCTCTGCCTCCTGGGTTCTAGTGATTCTCCTGCCTCAGCCTCCCAAGTAGCTGGGACTACAGGCACATGCCACCATGCCCAGCTAATTTTGGTATTTTTAGTAGAGATGGGGTTTCACCATATTGGCCAGGCTGGTCTTGAATTCCTGACCTTGTGGTCCACCCGCCTTGGCCTCCCAAAGTGCTGGGATTACAGCCCACCACACCCAGCTAAAAGCCTTACTTTTCAAGCTCTACCTCCCTCCCCATAAATTCGAGTCCACAGCCATTTTTTCAGGAGCGCAATTCCATTAAGCCATGAAGTGTGGACAAGAGCATCCAGGTGAGGGTCAGAGCCCCAACCTGGGCAGTGGGCACTGGCCATCACTCCGACTCCACCTCATCAGCAGGGCTGGGACCCCGTGATGTGCTCAGCACGGCTGGGACCCCGTGATGTGCTCAGCACGGATTCCACATGCTCTGGCTTCCTGAATTTCCTTCAGCACTGGAGGCAGCGTGGCACAGAGATGGGCACTAGCATCTGCTTTGTGGAGCTAGATGGGGTGCCCAGCTCCTCTTCCAGCTACCTGCGGCACCAAATGCTAAGCGTGAGCGTGGAAAGACAGTCTGGAGCCTCGGGGCCTGAGCTTGCTAGCTGCCTGTGTCAGGGGTGTCGGTTTCTGCATCAGTAACGATGGGGGTCGGCCATGGTGGGATTAGAGCCCACGTTCTTGCTAAAATCATGGGTCCTGCAGAAGCCACAGCTGCTTCGGCCTCATGTACATTTTACAGCTGAGGAAACTGAGGCGCCCAGAAGCAAAGGTTTGTCTGAGGTGAGGATGGGGCAGAGCTGGTCCTCTGGCCCAGAGGAAAGGCAGCTCTTCTCGGGCTCATGTCCCTGGGCTGGGGAAGGAAATGATACTTTTACAACTGGACATGAAGATGAATACATAGGAAAACAGTCTCTCCAACCTAAAAGTTTTGCTTCGATCCTGTGATTTGAAGAGGAGCGAGGTCATTTTCATGGTCTCTGGAGGCACAGCAGGCCTGGTGGGAGCCCCTTCCCTGGAGGACCTGTTGCTGCAGAGCCCCGGACAGAGCCGGGCGGGGACCGCCCCGCTGGACCCACCACTCCCTCAGGCATCCTGGTGCCGCGTGGCATGACCTTTGGCATCCTTGCACCCACGCTGTGTTCTGCTGACTAGATCGGGGTCGTGGGGGTGATTTGTCATCAGTTGTTTTATATGAAATGTGACAGGATCAGGCAGCTCTTGGGAGGGGCTTTTTGGGTGAAATCGTTGGATCCTGGGCGTGCAGGGAGCTGTGTGCTCAGGACCAGTTTGTGCCAAGGCCAGGTGAGCAGTACCAAGGCAGGGCATGTTATCCTTCTGTACTGAATCCGTGCTGCTATAGCCAGGGTGCAAGCACTCAGTCCTCAGCCTCTCCAATGCCCAGGCTGCCTCAGTCCTCGTCCTCTCCGATGCCCACACTGCCTCAGTCCTCAGCCTCTCCAATGCCCACACTGCCTCAGTCCTCAGCCTCTCCAATGCCCACACTGCCTCAGTCCTCAGCCTCTCCGATGCCCACACTGCCTCAGTCCTCAGCCTCTCCGATGCCCACACTGCCTCAGTCCTCAGCCTCTCCGATGCCCACACTGCCTCAGTCCTCAGCCTCTCCGATGCCCACACTGCCTCAGTCCTCAGCCTCTCCGATGCCCACACTGCCTCAGTCCTCAGCCTCTCCAATGCCCAGGCTGCCTCAGTCCTCGTCCTCTCTGATGCCCACGCTGCACTGGGAGCCTCAGCTCAGAACCAGCGAGCCCTGCTGTGGCTGGGAAGGCAGGGAGGGATAGCCAATGAGTCGGGAGAGTGGCAGGAAAGGGTTCTCTGCTCAGTGCCTGTGGAGATGGAGTAAGAGGCAGGGGCATTCGAAAGCCTGGAACGTGCTCTGGTCAATTACCAGAGAGGAAACTGAGGCCCAGAGAGGGGAGTGACTGGCTTGTTAAAGATGGCGGAGCGAGGGCTGGCAGAGTGGGGCTCTGTGCAGTGGTTCCCCTGAGACCCAGAGCTCTGAGAAGCGTGTGGGGAACAATCGGGATGGCCTCCATGCTCGTCGGGAGGGCTCGCGCCATCTCCGTGGCCTCTCCCTGGTCTCTTCAGGTGCACCGGGGTATCAAAGGCGTGGTGATGGACAAATATGGCAAGCCGGTCAAAAACGCCCGGATCTTGGTCAAAGGCATTCGCCACGACATCACCACAGGTGAGCACATCCCCGGCTTCCCCTGGGGCCCTCATCTGCCAAGGGAACGCCACAGTGGCGGCCAGTGCCCTCAGGCACCCACCTGTGCCCCGCGCTCGGCAGGACAGCTCCACTCCTCCCCAGGCTGGCGGGGTCGGGGAGGATGGGCAGGAACTGGGGTCTGCATCGGCTGCAGGCTTCGCCTCTTGCGGCATTTGGTGAGGGAAGAACTTGCCTGGCCGTGGCTGCTGAGGGATGGTGGATGCGTGCTCTGTATTCCCAGGAAAACGCCTCCTTCTCCAAGATTGCTGGGGACAGCAATAAGCCCATTTGTTTCTATCCCAAAGTTCATACCCCACTGACAAGCTGGGGTGTCCAGCCCCGTGTGGGCTCTGGTCCCCCTTACAGGGATTTCACAGCTGATGAAAACTGACAGTACGCTGTGATGGGTGCTACCTGGCAGAGACGTGGTCCAGAAGAGACGGGGGGAATTCTGCTAACTGTGGGTTGGGCATGTGGGATGGGAGTGGTCATCGAAGGCTTCAGAGAAGAGGGGGTGCTTAAGCAGGGTTTTGAGGGATGAATAAGAGTTTGGCAGAGAAAAGAGGTGGGAAGGACATTCCAGGCCCATGCAGAGGCGCGTGCACATTTGGTGTCTGGCTCCCATGCTGCCCCCTCCCCACTCCCATCTACCACCCATCACCCTGTGGCTGGGTCCGCAGCCCTGGTGAAAATAATTCTTCATCTGTCCACAGCCCCAGATGGCGACTACTGGAGACTGCTGCCCCCTGGTACCCACATTGTCATCGCCCAAGCCCCTGGCTATGCCAGGCTCATCAAGAAAGTCATCATCCCCGCCCGGATGAAGAGGGCTGGCCGCGTGGACTTCATTCTGCAGCCTCTGGGGGTGGGACCCAAGAACTTTCTTCCTGGGCTGCGGAGGACTGGGCCCCACGACCCACTGGGAGGTGCCAGCCCTTTGGGCGAGGGCACGGAGCCCAACCCCGACCCGCTCCGGGCGCGCAGGCAGCCCTCTGCCGGCGGAAGCAAGCCCTGGTGGTGGTCCTACTTCACATCACTGAGTGCCCACAGGCCGCGGTGGCTGCTCAAGTACTAGCCCGGCCCGAGCGCCCGCCCGGAAATGGAGGCCCAGGCCCACCTCCGCGTCCCGGGCTCCTGGCTCTTGGTTTTGTCTGCCACAGACATCCCACAAAGCCGCTGCTGTGTCATTAAAATGTTTTTTATCCACTTTCCACTGTAATGAGAGGCTCTGTGTAAGGTGCCCTCCAGGGAGGGCTGAGGACTGACCTTGTTGGCGGAGGGCAGCTGTGGCCTGGGCCCCACAGGGCCACCCCGGACAGCTGTCCTGCTCCCACAAGTCCCAAATGCAGGCCCGAGACTCCAGCCCATCTGTGCTGGGCCAGGTGGACTGGCTGGCTTTTCCCAGATCACCAGACCTTGAACTGACTTCAGATGGGAAACAGGTGGGCCGGGCTGAGAGCCTCTGCAGGAGCTGAGCCCTGGATCCTGCAGCTGAAGCTCGTGTGTCCTGGAGTGCAGAGGAGAAGGGGGGCTGAATGGGAGGATGGGGGTGGGCATCAGGTGACTCCAAGGCACAGTCAAGAGCTCAAGGGGAGGAGAGCTGGCCAGAGCCTGGGGACCCACGGCATAGTTGGGGGGACCACACTCAGAGGCTCACAGGCTTCTGGGGGGGCCCGGCTTCACGGGGGTGGATATTCCTGGGCCCTCCCTCATCCTAATCATGCTACCTGGGTCCAGGGACCTCCTCTTGTCCCCTCTCTCAACATCAGGAAAGTCTGTCGGCTCTGGGACCTGCCAGGGGTGGGTCCCTTAGCCTGAGCAGAGAATGCAGCAGAGAAGGCACCCAGGCCAGCCAAGGGCTGCGTCACCAACCAGCAGAACCCGGTGCTTCCACAGCAGAGGTGCGTCCTCCCGCAGCCCCGGGCGCTGGCGGCAGAGTCCTGTCGGCAGGGCGGGCTCCTCCTGGCGTGTCGATCCCTGGCTCCTTGGCGGTCGTCTTTCCCCAGCTCTTCCCCTCACTGCCCCTACATGTGCCTCTGTCCACACCTCCTCTTCTTGTACTGGGCTAGGGCCTAACAGAAGACCCTAGTGACCCTCATTTTAATTTAGTGACCTCTAAAGATGCTACCTCCAAATAAGGTCACACTGAGGACCTGGGGCTGGGACTTCAGCAGATGAATTTTGCGGAAGGGACACGGGTCAGCCCATAGCAGAGGGCAGCATCTGCCATGCAGTAGCTCCTCACATGCTCCTGGCTGTGGCATCAGCCGCCCTGGTTTCTGGAGCTCCAGGCCTGAGCGAGGTCCCTCCGTGGAAATGGGGATCCATTCTGAGCTGTGCCTTGACCTTGGCTGAATGATGGCCTGGTCCTCACCGGCACCCCAAACCTCGTTCCACCGCCTCTTGGCAGCTGTGCCTGGACACGGAAGGCCTCGGGGCTCCCAGCTGAAGTCCAGAGGCGCAGGGGCGCTCCCAGGGTGGGTGGTGTGTTCTGGAGGAAAGCATGGGGAGGGCGCAGGCACCCAACAGCCCCTGAGACTTGGCCGGCACAGCGGGGTTGCCGAGCAAGGCAAGGATACTGATCTGGAGTGTCTGGGAAACGTCTCACAGCCTCCCAAGCCCTTGCCCCCTACAGTCACCCATGTGCCTAGTAGCCTGAAGGTCTGCATTTATTTGGCCCAACTGCATACAGGGCACTGTGCAGTGGTCCTCTGAAGCCCCCGGAGGCCTGTGGAGCAGAGCCCTGCTTCCTGCTTCTGGGTGTGGGTGTGGAGGCAGCTAGCAAAAGTGGCCCAGGACCTCAGGGGTGCAGGTGGCCGCTCAGTCCCCGCTCGGGCACTTGCAGGAGGCCTTCCCTGCTCTTTGCCCTGCCACCGCCTGTTCATGCTGTCTAGAGAAGAGCCTGCTGCAGTGGGTATAGGGGGTGGAAGAACGCATTCTGGTGCCCAGCTCATGTCAGGGGCCAAGGGCAGGGCCTGGTGTAGAAACTGGGATGGGGAGTCAGCCAGGGAGGCTTGGGGAAAGCTGTGCAGGGCAGGCTGTGGCAAGAATGGGGACTGGGGAGGAGGAGATGAGGACACAGCATTCTCTCCACACACCACCCCTGACCTGGCCAGTGGGGGGCCCTTCTGCACCCCTCCTTTTTTGACCAGGCCTCATTCTGTCACCCAGGCTGGAGTGCAGTGGTGTGATTGAACTCCGCCTCCTGGGTTCAATCGATGCTTGTGCCTCAGCTTCCCTGGTAGCTGGGATTACAGGTGCACACGAACACGCCTAGCTTATCTTTGTTTTTTAGTAGAGATAGGATTTCACCATGTTGGCTGGGCTGGTTCCTGACTTCAGGTGATCCACCCACCTCTCCTTCCAAAGTGCTGGGATTACAGGTGTGCACCATGGCGCCCGGCCCTGTGTCCTTTTTCTAGAACTTGCGCAGTCCTTGGTGACGTCCTGGACTCTGGCAGGACACGCTGGCTGGGCCCCGCTGTCCCTCTCTCTTTCCGCAGTCCCATGGTTCCACTGTCAGAATAAAAATGGAGGCACTCGTGTTAAACAAAACCAAACCCAGACAGACAGAGCTGGGAACAGCCCCGACGGCGTTCCTCATAGAACCATCACAGACAGAGCTGGGAACAGCCCCGATGGTGTTCCTCATAGAACCATCACAGACAGAGCTGGGAACAGCCCCCACGGTGTTCCTCATAGAACCATCACAGACAGAGCTGGGAACAGCCCCCACGGTGTCCCTCATAGAACCATCACAGACAGAGCTGGGAACAGCCCCGATGGCGTTCCTCATAGAACCATCACAGACAGAGCTGGGAACAGCCCCCACGGTGTTCCTCATAGAACCATCACAGACAGAGCTGGGAACAGCCCCGATGGTGTTCCTCATAGAACCATCACAGACAGAGCTGGGAACAGCCCCGATGGTGTTCCTCATAGAACCATCACAGACAGAGCTGGGAACAGCCCCGATGGTGTTCCTCATAGAACCATCACAGACAGAGCTGGGAACAGCCCCGATGGTATTCCTCATAGAACCATCACGGACAGAGCTGGGAACAGCCCCGACGGCGTTCCTCATAGAACCATCACAGACAGAGCTGGGAACAGCCCCGATGGTGTTCCTCATAGAACCATCACAGACAGAGCTGGGAACAGCCCCGATGGTATTCCTCATAGAACCATCACGGACAGAGCTGGGAACAGCCCCGACGGTGTTCCTCATAGAACCATCACGGACAGAGCTGGGAACAGCCCTGATGGTATTCCTCATAGAACCATCACAGACAGAGCTGGGAACAGCCCCGACGGTGTTCCTCATAGAACCATCACGGACAGAGCTGGGAACAGCCCCGACGGCGTCCCTCATAGAACCATCACAGACAGAGCTGGGAACAGCCCCGACGGCGTTCCTCATAGAACCATCACAGACAGAGCTGGGAACAGCCCCGATGTTGTTCCTCATAGAACCATCACAGACAGAGCTGGGAACAGCCCCGACGGCGTTCCTCATAGAACCATCACAGACAGAGCTGGGAACAGCCCCGACGGCATCCCTCATAGAACCATCACAGACAGAGCTGGGAACAGCCCCGATGTTGTTCCTCATAGAACCATCACAGACAGAGCTGGGAACAGCCCCGACGGCGTTCCTCATAGAACCATCACAGACAGAGCTGGGAACAGCCCCGATGGTGTTCCTCATAGAACCATCACAGACAGAGCTGGGAACAGCCCCCACGGTGTCCCTCATAGAACCATCACAGACAGAGCTGGGAACAGCCCCGATGTTGTTCCTCATAGAACCATCACGGACAGAGCTGGGAACAGCCCCGACGGCGTCCCTCATAGAACCATCACGGACAGAGCTGGGAACAGCCCCGACGGCGTCCCTCATAGAACCATCACAGACAGAGCTGGGAACAGCCCCGACGGCGTTCCTCATAGAACCATCACAGACAGAGCTGGGAACAGCCCCGATGGTATTCCTCATAGAACCATCACAGACAGAGCTGGGAACAGCCCCGACGGCATTCCTCATAGAACCATCACAGACAGAGCTGGGAACAGCCCCGACGGCGTTCCTCATAGAACCATCCCAGACAGAGCTGGGAACAGCCCCGATGGTATTCCTCATAGAACCATCACAGACAGAGCTGGGAACAGCCCCGATGGTGTTCCTCATAGAACCATCACAGACAGAGCTGGGAACAGCCCCGATGGTATTCCTCATAGAACCATCACAGACAGAGCTGGGAACAGCCCCCACGGTGTTCCTTATAGAACCATCACAGACAGAGCTGGGAACAGCCCCCACGGTGTTCCTCATAGAACCATCACAGACAGAGCTGGGAACAGCCCCGACGGCATTCCTCATAGAACCATCACAGACAGAGCTGGGAACAGCCCCGACGGCGTTCCTCATAGAACCATCACGGACAGAGCTGGGAAGAGCCCCGACGGCGTTCCTCATAGAACCATCACGGACAGAGCTGGGAAGAGCCCCGACGGCATTCCTCATAGAACCCTCACAAAAGACGGCAAATACTACCATCTCGAGCCGAGTCCATCACAACCTCACACAAAAAACACTTCTGCCAGGGCGCGTGCCCCGCCACTGCCTGCCCAACCTCAGACTGTTACCACAGTGTTGTTGATTCCTGTGGCAAGGACACTTATCTCAAAGCAATGATGTGATCCTCCTCACTGTCCTCACTGTCCTCCTCACTGTCCTCCTCACTGTCCTCCTCAGTGTCCTCCTCACTGTCCTCACTGTCCTCCTCACTGTCCTCCTCACTGTCCTCCTCACTGTCCTCACTGTCCTCACTGTCCTCCTCACTGTCCTCATTGTCCTCCTCACTGTCCTCACTGTCCTCATTGTCCTCCTCACTGTCCTCACTGTCCTCCTCACTGTCCTCCTCACTGTCCTCCTCACTGTCCTCCTCACTGTCCTCACTGTCCTCACTGTCCTCCTCACTGTCCTCCTCACTGTCCTCCTCACTGTCCTCCTCACTGTCCTCACTGTCCTCACTGTCCTCACTGTCCTCCTCACTGTCCTCCTCACTGTCCTCCTCACTGTCCTCCTCACTGTCCTCACTGTCCTCCTCACTGTCCTCACTGTCCTCACTGTCCTCCTCACGGTCCTCAGTGTCCTCCTCACTGTCCTCACTGTCCTCCTCACTGCCCTCCTCACTGTCCTCACTGTCCTCCTCACTGCCCTCCTCACTGTCCTCCTCACTGTCCTCCTCAGTGTCCTCCTCACTGTCCTCACTGTCCTCCTCACTGTCCTCCTCACTGTCCTCCTCACTGTCCTCACTGTCCTCACTGTCCTCCTCACTGTCCTCATTGTCCTCCTCACTGTCCTCACTGTCCTCACTGTCCTCATTGTCCTCCTCACTGTCCTCACTGTCCTCACTGTCCTCCTCACTGTCCTCCTCACTGTCCTCCTCACTGTCCTCACTGTCCTCCTCACTGTCCTCCTCACTGTCCTCACTGTCCTCCTCACTGTCCTCAGTGTCCTCCTCACTGTCCTCACTGTCCTCCTCACTGCCCTCCTCACTGTCCTCCTCACTGTCCTCACTGTCCTCACTGTCCTCACTGTCCTCATTGTCCTCCTCACTGTCCTCACTGTCCTCACTGTCCTCACTGTCCTCACTGTCCTCCTCACTGTCCTCACTGTCCTCCTCACTGTCCTCCTCACTGTCCTCACTGTCCTCCTCACTGTCCTCACTGTCCTCCTCACTGTCCTCCTCACTGTCCTCACTGTCCTCACTGTCCTCACTGTCCTCCTCACTGTCCTCACTGTCCTCCTCACTGTCCTCCTCACTGTCCTCCTCACTGTCCTCAGTGTCCTCCTCACTGTCCTCCTCACTGTCCTCCTCACTGTCCTCCTCACTGTCCTCACTGTCCTCCTCACTGTCCTCCTCACTGTCCTCCTCACTGTCCTCCTCACTGTCCTCACTGTCCTCACTGTCCTCCTCACTGTCCTCCTCACTGTCCTCCTCACTGTCCTCACTGTCCTCACTGTCCTCCTCACTGTCCTCACTGTCCTCACTGTCCTCACTGTCCTCCTCACTGTCCTCCTCACTGTCCTCACTGTCCTCCTCACTGTCCTCACTGTCCTCACTGTCCTCACTGTCCTCCTCACTGTCCTCACTGTCCTCACTGTCCTCACTGTCCTCACTGTCCTCACTGTCCTCCTCACTGTCCTCCTCACTGTCCTCACTGTCCTCCTCACTGTCCTCACTGTCCTCCTCACTGTCCTCCTCACTGTCCTCCTCACTGTCCTCACTGTCCTCCTCACTGTCCTCACTGTCCTCACTGTCCTCCTCACTGTCCTCCTCACTGTCCTCCTCACTGTCCTCCTCACTGTCCTCACTGTCCTCCTCACTGTCCTCACTGTCCTCCTCACTGTCCTCCTCACTGTCCTCCTCACTGTCCTCACTGTCCTCACTGTCCTCCTCACTGTCCTCCTGACTGTCCTCCTCACTGTCCTCACTGTCCTCCTCACTGTCCTCACTGTCCTCCTCACTGTCCTCCTCACTGTCCTCCTCACTGTCCTCCTCACTGTCCTCACTGTCCTCCTCACTGTCCTCCTCACTGTCCTCACTGTCCTCACTGTCCTCCTCACTGTCCTCACTGTCCTCCTCACTGTCCTCCTCACTGTCCTCCTCACTGTCCTCACTGTCCTCACTGTCCTCCTCACTGTCCTCCTCACTGTCCTCACTGTCCTCCTCACTGTCCTCACTGTCCTCCTCACTGTCCTCCTCACTGTCCTCCTCATTGTCCTCACTGTCCTCACTGTCCTCATTGTCCTCACTGTCCTCCTCACTGTCCTCCTCACTGTCCTCCTCACTGTCCTCCTCACCGTCCTCACTGTCCTCCTCACCGTCCTCACTGTCCTCCTCACTGTCCCATTAAGACTCCCTTGCTTCCCCGTCCCTGAATATGCATAGCGTACCTGGCGTAGGTATCTGCACTGCAGGGCCTACTCCCGAGCGAACCTCATGTTCATCTGGAGAGCCTCCCGTTAGTGGCTTGGGCGGATGCTAGCGTGGAAGAGGCATTGGGAAACGTTGCCCAGGCACCAGGCTGCCTGTAGCTCCAGGGGGCTCACTGATTCTACGCCCATCCGTGGACAGAACTGGGTATTGAATTTTTTTTTTTTTTTGAGACGGAGTTTTGCTCCTGTTACCCAGGCTGGAGAGCAATGGCGCGATCTCAGCTCACGGCAACCTCCATCTCCTGGGTTCAGGCAATTCTCCTGCCTCAGTCTCCTGAGTGGCTGAGATTACAGGCACACACCACCGTGCCCAGCTAATTTTTTGTATTTTTAGTAGGGACGGGGTTTCACCATGTTGACCAGGATGGTCTCAATCTCTTGACCTCATGATCCACCCACCTCGGCCTCCCAAAGTGCTGGGATTACAGGCTTGAGCCACTGCGCCTGGCCTTGAATTGTTTTTAAATGGAAAACACACAGCCGGGCGTGGTGGCTCACGCCTGTAATCCCAGCACTTTGGGAGGCCAAGGCAGGTGGATCACCTGAAGTCAGGAGTTCAGACCAGCCTGGCCAACATGGTGAAACCCCGTCTCTACTAATAATATATAGAAACTAGCTGGGCATGATGGAGCAGGCCTGCAATCCCTGGAGGTACTCAGGAGGCTGAGGCAGGAGAATCGCTTGAACCCGGAGGCGGAGGTCGCCATGAGCTGAGATCTCCCCTTGTACTACAGCCTGGGTGATGGAGCGAGACTCTGTCTCAAAAACAAAAGCAAGAAAAAAGGGAAAACACAGAGGGTTCATGTTGCTACTTCCAATTCCAAACCAGAATGGCCTATGCAGAGAACCCCAGATTTCAGGGCAGGGGAGGGGACGGATGGCGGGGAAAGTCACACCACCGTGCCTGCTTTACCTGAAGCACACAGGGCAGTCTCTGCCCAGTCCCGGCCCGCCACCCACAAGGCAATCACTGAAAACAGCTCTGGTTGTTTTCCAAGTTCCTTCTGTTCTGGGATATGACCCACGAGGGCTACATATGAGGTCTCATGATCGTCTGCTAATATTCCTGGCAGCTGAGAAAACCAAGGTGCGTGAAGAGAGCCATAGCCCCTCCAGAAACTGCCCGATCGGGCGGCCGTGTGGCCAGAGTTGAGATCTGCGGGGTGTGTTTCCAGGGCACTGGCCTCGGGGAGGTGCTACCTTTCAAAACACAGTGACAGATAGGTATCCACCTGAACAATTTGTGGAACTAGAAATGATTATTTGTAAACCAAAACCCGTTTACGGGTTGAATCGGAGGAGAGACTCGTGTGCCTCTGAGCTCTGAATTCATGTTGGGGAGTAACAAACGGAAGAATTACTTGAAATTACACGAAACAAAAATACCGCCCCGAGGAAGTTGAGGGAAAAGAGATTTCAGAATAGATCCAGCAGCTCCATATGCAAATGATAGGGAAAGAAATGGCATAGAAAAAAGGCCGGGCATGGTGACTCCCTGCCCTTTGGGAGGCCAAGTGGGGGGCACATCACTTGAGGTCAGGGGTCGAGACCAGCCTGCCCAACATGGTGAAACCCAGGCTCTATTAAAAGAAGTACAGAAAATTAGCTGGGTGTGGTGGCAAGTACTGTAGCCCCAACTACATTCAGGAGGCTTGAACCCAGGAGGCAGAGGCTGAAGTGAGCCGAGATGGTGCCACTGCACTCCAGCTTGGGTGACAGAGTGAGACCCTGCCTCCAAAATAAATAAATAAATAAAAGAAGATGCATTGATATCTACAAAGTGTTCAGAGGAAAGGGCTCTGCCCTGACACTCCCATGCCCTGATGCCCCCATGCCCCGATGCCCCCATGCCCCGACACCCCCATGCCCCGACACCCCTATGCCCTGATGCCCCCATGCCCTGACACCCCCATGCCCCGACACCCCTATGCCCTGATGCCCCCATGCCCTGGTGCCCCCATGCCCTAACACCTCGACACCCCCATGCCCTGATGCCCATGCCCCGACAGACACTCCCATGCCCCGACAGATGCCCCCATGCCCTGACAGACACTCCCATGCCCCCGCATAAATAATAATAATAAATGATATAATAGCTAATGCCTGTGCACTCTCTTCCCTACCCAGGCACAGCTTAAATGTTGTCTGAGCTTGTTTAATTTGTTTTCTGTCCCTAAGGAGAGACATATTAGATGATTCCCCATCTCACAGACACAGGCAGGTCAAGTGACTTGTGCACCATCACACAGCCGGGGTTCAAAACCAGGAAACCCGGCTTTGGGGTGGATCTGTGTTCTCAGCTACTCTCACCCTGAATTCAGATAGAATTCACAGGTCACAGAGAGAGAAAGACATGCCCAGATTGGCAAGGATGAAGGGAAGATGACCCCGGACCCACCTAGGAGCAGATGAGCATGGCCTCAGCGCAGGGCCACAGGAGGGAGAGGAGGCAGGGGCCACCCAGCTCTGGGAGGGATTCAAGGCCATGTGAGAGCCACGGGAAAGTGAGATTTGAATGTGGACTCAAGAGCATGCGATAGGGAGGCATCCCACGGCCGACCTCCCAGGCCTGGAGGTGCAAGCAGGTGGACGCCCCCGGGGGGCTCAGGCGTAGTGGGGAGACGGGGTTCCCAGTTCCTGGTGGAAAGCAGTGCAGGGCTGGGAGCCCGATGCCGAGGATGGAAGGGAACAGCGACGCCTGGTGGCACGGGAGCGCCAGGACCACGTGGGGACCCCCGAGCAGGAGGAGCGAGCTCCCTGTGTAAACTGGGAGAGAAGCCTGGGGCAGCTGCAAACCCAGGGAACCTCAGCAGAGCCACAGGAGGGAGAATGGGGAGGAGCAGGACCGGCAGAGCGGGAATCGGACGCGGGCTGCACTCCCGGTCTGAAGACCACCCGACTGGGCTGAAGACGCGTTGCATGCGTTTTAAAGAAGCATGACTATGCGTCGGTGATAAGGCTTCAGATGAAGCGGTGCCAAGCAGCCTCAGGCTGGGCAGCAAGGCACGCTTAGGTACAGGCGGGGCGAGGCGGAGGGCAGCGTGTAGAGTGTGAGAGAAAGACATTGTGAGCAGCCAGCGAGTAAGCAAAAAATAAATCCGTGTCGTACACGAATCAGTTTAGCAGCTCACTCTATAAAAGCCACGTTATTCAGAAATAGAAGAACTTAAGAAAAGCAGGTACCATCTTCAGAATCAGACCAATTTAGTGGATGATAAATAAATAAATTAGATTTTAGAGAATTGAGCCGCATAATCAGCAAAGCCGATTTAACAGCTGTGTAAAACGTCTCCTACTTCACATAGAGATGATACAGTTAGTCAAAGAGCCAGTGAGCATTTACAAACATTGATGATCTTTGTAGTTGCAAAGAAGACCTTAAGAAAATGGGAAAGGTCGACTTTTTTTCTAGTTGTATTCTAGAAAAATTAGAAATAATAAACTTTTGCTCCTCTTCCCCGAGAATGCCTCGCTACATGGAAAGTAAGCAATATACTCTTTTTTCTTTTCTTTCTTTCTTTTTTTTTTTTTTGAGACAGAGTCTCACTCTGTCACCCAGGCTGGAGTGCAGTGGCGTGATCTCAGCTCACTGCAACCTCCGCCTCCCAGCATCAAGTGATTCTCTTGCCGCAACCTCCTGAGTAGCTGGGACTACAGGCATGCACCATCACGCCTGGATAATTCTTGTATTTTTAGTAGAAACAGGGTTTTACCATGTTGGCCAGCCTGCTCTTGAACTCCTAACCTTGGGTGATCCACCCACCTCGGCCTTCCAAAGTGCAGGGATTACAGGCGTGAGCCACTGTGCCTGGCCGCAGTATACTCTTAAATTATACTTTTTGTCTTACAGACAGGTTTAGCTGCATGACTGAGAACCAACAGAGGAGTGTATCACCATGATGGACATAAAAATAATTTTTTCTGTTATTTCTAACACAAAAGTCTGGGGCTATGTGGTGGGCAGGAAGCTGGGTGCTCTCTGAGGACGTAGGCTTCTTCATGCTGCTGGTCCACCGTCTCGGGGTGCCCTCCTCTACACGGTCCTAGGTAGCTCACGACCACACTCGGACCCCAGCAGAAAGGCATGGAGAGCACCATCACTGCTGCTTATACCCAACTGGCCAGACATAGTCACATGGCTGCATCTGCCACAGGGGCTGCTGGGAGATGCAGCTTTTATCCTGGGTAGAAGTGGACCCAGTAAACACCAAGGGTGCTGTTTCTACAGGGAAAGGGGAGAGGACATTTGGGAAGGGAATCACTCTGTATGACATTCTTGGAATTAAAAGGAAACGAAAGCTGGAGTTAAGAACGAATCTGAGAGCCATGAAAAGAGAAGCTCCTCAGTGAGAAACGAAAAAGCCTTAAATACATTTGGGATTGAAGAAGAAAGACTACAAGAAAGGAACCGATCTATCACTTTAAGAATGCATTAGAGGCCAGGCAAGGTGGCTCACGCCTGTAATCCCAGCACTTTGGGAGGCTGAGGCGGGCAGATCACTTGCGGGTGGGAGTTCAAGACCAGCCTGGCCAACATGGTGAAGCTGTAACACTACTAAAAACACAATCAGCCAGGCATGGTGGCGGCACCTGTAATCCCAGCTACTCAGGAGGCTGAGGCAGGAGAGTAGCTTGAACCTGGGAGGTGGAGGTTGCGGTGAGCCAAGATCGTGCCACTGCACTGCAGCCTGGGTGACAGAGTGAGTCTCAGTCTCAATAAATAAATAAATAAGAAAGTAGGAAAAGAGATGGAAATGACAGCGATAAAAGATGAAATAAAACCAATAGAAAGCAAACAAAAATGGCAGAAAATATTCAGAAAGCCCCAAGCTGGTTCTTTAAAGACAACAAAATAGACACAGAAATAGACACGTCGCTCATAAACCTGACTAGGAACTAAAGACAGCGAAAGAGACACAGTGAAAACGAGAAAAGACATGTGACTGAAAGTTGGAAGAGATTTAAAATATTTTTTAAAAACTTCATAGAACTGTTTATAAAACTCTCAATAAGAGTTACACCAAGCACAGGAGATGGCTTCCTAGAAAAGAGTGAATGAAGTGTGTAACATACACGGAAATATGACGACTATCAGTGGGTAAAACCAACGTTAAACACACAGCTCATGTACCACAGCAGAGACGAGAACGCTGCCACCGGGGCTGGGGGATGCGTGGCCGCCGGGGCTGGGGGCTGGGGGCTGGGGGATGGGGCTGGGGGATGCGTGGCCGCAGGGGCTGTGGGATGGGGGATGGGGCTGGGGGATGGGGCTGGGGGATGTGTGGCCGCTGGGGCTGGGGGCTGGGGGATGGGGCTGGGGGATGGGGCTGGGGGATGTGTGGCCGCAGGGGCTGTGGGATGGGGGATGGGGCTGGGGGATGGGGCCGGGGGATGTGTGGCCGCTGGGGCTGGGGGCTGGGGGATGGGGCTGGGGGATGGGGCTGGGGGATGCGTGGCCGCAGGGGCTGTGGGATGGGGGATGGGGCTGGGGGATGGGGCTGGGGGATGTGTGGCCGCTGGGGCTGGGGGATGGGGGATGGGGCTGGGGGATGGGGCTGGGGAATGCTTGGCCGCCAGGGCTGGGGGATGGGAGATGGGGGATGGGGCTGGGGGATGCGTGGCTGTAGTGGGTACAGAGTCTTTTGGGGGTTGATGAAGAAGTTCTGCGGTTAGAGAGTGCTGATGGCTGTAGTCTGTGAATTACTAAAGCCCAAAGAATCGCACTTTGAAATGGCTGGAATAATGACTACTATGCCATGTGAACTTTATCTCGATTTGTCAAAAGGAGTCAGAGAGAAGCCTCTGTGGAAGAGACCAGGACGGGGCCTCCAGAGAGGAGGAAGTGAAACCAGGCCACAGTGTTGATGGGGGCGTCAAGGGTGAGGGGATTTGTGGAGAGCACGTGTTTCGGGTCTGGTGCACACCCAGGCCTTCCCAGCCGTGCTGCTCACCGGGTGCTCCGCTCAGCTCACCGAGTGCCCTTTCCCTATCTGGGGTCCCTGCTGACCTGTGAGCCTGTTCGGGAAGGAGCGGCGAGCTGTGTCTGACCCCCTCAGCATCCCAGGTCTGAGCAGAGAACTGGTCACCCTGATGCTTGCTGGGCAGAGAAGAGAAGGTGAATGAAATGATTGAACAAGAAAAAGGACAAAAACTGGAATCGGGCCCTTGATGCTGGTGGTGTGGATGTTACATAGACTGGTTGAAGGCGTCTCTGGGGTGTGGTGGAGGGTGGGCTGAGCTGCCCGTGAGGAAAGCAGGGCGCCGGTCCTCACTGGGGTGTGGAAGAAGTCCAAGGCATGGTGCTTATCCTCTGGAAGGGGGATCAAAACGATTCTAAGTCACAAGTGTCCTGAGCCCCCACTCTGAATTGGGAAAGGGAGGCGGGGGGGGGCTGGAGCAGCCAGAAAAAAGGCAAAATATGTGTGGCAGCTGGAGGCTGGGAAGTGGAGACCCTGACCCTGGCCTCGGTTTTCTCTGTGCAGTGGGAAAAGAGCTGTTCTCAGAGAGAGGGGAGGTGGGAGAATGAGGATGAGGGGAGCCACCCCTGGAAATGGGCAGGAGCTGAGCTAGACCTGGGAGCCTTGCAGGGTCAGGCTTCCCTGAGCCCTGTCCCGGGCCCCCCAGCTCACCCCCAGCATGGGCTAGGCACTCTCGAGATGCCTGGACTCTTGCTTTTGAAATGGCCTTGAAGGACACCTAGACACATCTGCACCAGCTTGATGTCCTTTCCAGCACCCCTGGGTGCCGCTCTCACCACCCTTGCCGGCTGCCTTCAGGGATGGGGTGAAATGGGTGATCAGCCCCTTGTGGGGAAGCCGCCGCTCCTGGATTTTTCTCGTTGTGAGAAGCCCTTCCTTACGTGGAACCCGTTTCTCCTTGAACCGCCCACGGAATGTGGCCCTCTGCCGCTGCACTGGCCACGTCCTCTCTTTCTCTTCCCTGTGAACAGCGTTTTGACCACAGGGCAGATCCTGTGGCCTTACAACTTTCCTCTCTGCTAAACGCCCCATTCCCTTCTCCCAGGTGGACGGGCACAGGGAGCTGAGAGAAGCCATGTAGGGCCTGGCCCCGTGTTCCACCCAGCATGACACCAAAAAGCACTCGCAAGTGATTTTATGAGAGTCATTTTTCCTCTTCCATTTTCGTATACAAATCTAATCTTTAGAGAACGCTCTCCCTTCTAACTCACATATTATGGGCTTTCATCAATAATAATATACGATCAATTACCCAAATGTAATTGATTAGTGGAGAGAACCGTATTTCCCCTGTTAGTTTGTGTCTGACTGGTTATAAAGCACAGCCATCGCTGTGGGTGGTGGCCCTGCCCTTTAGCCGTGGGCTATCTTTACCTTTTAGCGGAGATTCAATTTATATGCAATTTAAAACGTTAGCTTAAGAAAAATCCAAAAGGGCACTTTGCAGCCTGGCCCTGCAGAGGATACCAGCTCCGCTCCGCTAAGGGCCCGCGGCTGAAATCGTCTTCTGTGCTGGTTCTGAGCTTCCTCCATCTTTATTTGGCCACGTAGATAATTTTTTGTCATCAGAAAGCTGAGTTCCACAAATCCAATATCCTCCAATTCAATAAAAAGAATCAGATCCTGTTTTGACCAGTCTGTGTCTCTCTCAGCTGAAACAAACCTGGGGTGTTTTACCAACATGGCAGGGATGCCCAGACGGCGCCCAGCACAGCAACATGAGGAACAGCAGGCCCCCGCCCAGGACGCCGTGACCTCCCATGAGCAGGGGAGATGGGGGCCCAGGATGCCGTGGCCTCCCATGCTCAGGGGAGAGGGGGGCCCAGGACGCCGTGGCCTCCCATGCTCAGAGGAGAGGGGTGCCCAGGACGCCGTGGCCTCCCATGCTCAGGGGAGAGGGGGGCCCAGGACGCCGTGGCCTCCCATGCTCAGAGGAGAGGGGTGCCCAGGACGCCGTGGCCTCCCATGCTCAGAGGAGAGGGGTGCCCAGGACGCCGTGACCTCCCATGAGCAGGGGAGATGGGGGCCCAGGACGCCGTGGCCTCCCATGCTCGGGGAGAGGGTTGCCCAGGACGCTGTGGCCTCCCATGCTCAGAGGAGAGGGGTGCCCAGGACGCCGTGGCCTCCCATGCTCAGGGGAGAGGGGGGCCCAGGACGCCGTGGCCTCCCATGCTCAGAGGAGAGGGGTGCCCAGGACGCCGTGGCCTCCCATGCTCAGGGGAGAGGGGGGCCCAGGACGCTGTGGCCTCCCATGCGCAGGGAGAGGGGTGCCCAGGATGCCGTGGCCTTCCATGCAGCGGGGACAGCGGGTGCCCCCAGTACGTGAGCTTGTGCCTCTGTCCAATGCTGACCTGCCTGCCGGCCTCCACGTCCCCGTCTGGTGATGGGGTTGGCTCAGGACAGGCAGGCTCGTGTGGTACAGGACCTGAGCGGGAGGCCGGAGCTCAGCCCGTGTGGTGACGCTAACCGCCCTCTCCCGCTTCCTGGGAGAAAGGTGGGTGGCGGGCCCCGCACTGGGAGCTAAGGAGGTGTCTGCAGCCAGGTGGAGACTCCTGAAGAAACTGAGTAGAAACAGGGGCTCCTTTGAAGTCCCCCGTCCCTCAAGAGCCCACACAGATGCTCCCCCTGCACGTCAGCTTCGCCACTGCCCCGGCGAGGATTAATTTCTCCTTCCCCACCGATCCCACAGCACGGAGCTGACACTTCCCTTTAAGTCCTATCAGACAGGAAGAGACAAGGAGGAGGAAGAGAAAACGGTGAAAGCTGCCCCCGTCACCTCACAAAGCACTTCAGGGTCATTATCTTCGAAGAGCTTGGGGAGGCTGGCGGTGTCATCTCTCTGCCGTCCTCGCTCCTCCGTCCTCACCACACTCAAGGGCCAGGAAAGGATGGCTTCGATGGCTCCACTTTCTCACTGCCATGTGTCCCTGTCTGGGCTTTGGCCTCAGGACAAGCTAACAGCTGTCTGTCCAGCTTCATGGCTGCTGGCAGAAGACCTGAAGCTCCCGGGGCAGAGACAAAGAATTCCACTGCTCCAGCACAGCAAGCACAGGAGTGTCACCGCACCGTCCCTTTCCCTGGCCCCTGAGTCCCACAAGAGTGACTCAGAGGGTGACACTACGCACACAGCGGGTTTGCATTGCTGCAGAGGAATCCCGGGCTGGGGCATCTGCTACTCTTAGAGCAAGCCTGCGCTTTGTCCATGAGGGCGATATCGCCGCACGCTTTAAGGCTGCTGCTACAAAAGCAACTCTGAGAGATGGCGTGGGGACAGAGTGGTCAGGGTCTTCCTTCCGGGCACCCCAGCATGAATGCGCAGGACTGCCAGGGCCACGGTGGAGTGCCTCTCCCACGCCCTTTGGCCCCAGTCCCTGCGATCTGGCTTTCCCAGCACCCAGCGGCTTCTTCCCCAGCCACCCCACTCCTTGGCCCTCATCCTGCGGGCTCTTTATGTGTCGCCGCTGCCGGCCACGCCTCCCTCCTGGGATTGGGGTTCTGGGTCATCGTCCTCCCCACCCCGGCCCAGCTCTCTTGCTGCTTTTTCTTAGTCCCCTTCATGTTCAAGTGTTACCTGCCAGGGCTCCGGGGTGCCCCCTCTGCCTGGCCTACTACTCTCCCGTCTCCCTGGAGGAGAGCACCCTCTCCCTGGGCCACAATCACGTCAAGTTCTCCTGCCTGCTGGGAAGCCTTCATCACCCTCATGCCACTGTCAGCCGGACCTGCAGCCTCCCAGGCCGTTGCTGTGGCTGTGTGACCTTCTACTGGGCCACCCACATTTGCCTTCGCGTCTGCCACCCATCCCTGCCAGCCCAGACCAGCTCTCTGAAGCCGTTCTGAACAAAGACTGAAATAACATACACCCATGTGTGTGCACAGGTACACAGCCACACTCACACACACACACACACGCAGGCACACACAGGCACACATACACACACAGGTACACGCATACAGGTACACACACACAGGCACACACACAGAGGCACACACACATACATACACACACATACATACACACACAGAGGCACACATACACACACACATGCACACATACACAGACACAGGCACACACAGAGGCACACATACACACACAGGTACACGCATACAGGTACACACACACAGAGGCACACACACATACATACACACACACAGAGGCACACATACACAGACACAGGCACACACAGAGGCATACATACAGACACAGGTATACACGCAGGCACACCCCCCACATACATACACACACACAGGCACACACACACTCAGGCACACACACAGAGACACACACGCACACTCCAAGCTCCCTGAGGAAGGACTGCTTCTTCCCCCGAGGCCCCCTCAGCATTTAGTGCTGGGCACTCAGTGGCCCAGTCATTTCCGAATCACTGAATCAGCTCTTGAGTACCCGCCCCAGCCACTTGCTGTGAGATGGGAAGGGCTGAGCAGGAATGCTGCCTCCCTGGAGCCCCTACCCAGTAGCCAGCATTTCTAAAAGTGTTCTCAGGAGGTGAGACGTGTAGGTGCCTTCTCTCCTCGGGGTTCCTGCAAAGTCCCCTCAGAGAAGCTGGTGCCCCAGCACTCCCTGGAGACAGAATCAGAAAACCCACGCCTACGCTGCAAGGCACACTTCTAAGCTCCTGTCTGAAAAAGGCCCCCTCAGCCCTGTAAAGAGAAAGAGGAGAAATCACGAGCTCCTGTTTGCAGATGCTGAGACGATGTCACAGCCTGGGCGAGGGCCCCACCTGGGCTGCAGACGCCTCCTGGGCCCTCTGCGTGTCTGTGTGATGGACTTCACATCTGTGTCTCCCTGAGCCCCGGGGTGATGGTGTCTGGGGACCAGACCTCCACAGGGTGAGCGGGTTCAGATGAGGTCCTGAGGGTGGGTCCTCATGACAGGATCTCTGCCTGTCTAGAAGATATAAGCACTCCCTCTCCTCTCTCTCTCTCTCTCTCTCTCTCTCTTTCTTTGTCTCTCCCGTCTCTCTCTCCCCCAACAGGCACTAAGAAAGGCCTCAGGCTCAGGGAGAAGGCAGCTGTGCGCACTCTGGGAAGGGGCCTCACCAGGAACCGGACGCTGCTGGAACCTTGATGTTGGACTTCGTGGTCTCCAGGACTGTGAGGGTAACTGTCTGTCGCTTAACCCCCAGTCTGGCGTTTTGTGATAGCAGCCCCGAGCTGACTGAGAGGCCTGGATTCCCGAGGCTGACACGGCAAGGTGACCGCTGGGACGACGGCAAAGTGACCGCTGGGACGCGGTGCCCTCCCACCGCTGGCCACGCGGAGGGTGTCTGGTGCTGCAGTTCTCTGCAGGCTGAGGGCATCTGATGTCCCTCTGCAGGTGCCACCTGGAGGACCTGGGACGGGCGGTGGTAAATCCCGGCTTGACCGAGTGCTGACCCCGGTGAATGGCAGCAGCCTCCACCCTGGCTCTGCAGGGGAGGCCTCTGTGCAGCTGAAGGCGTCCTGAAGGGGCCGCCTGACCCCTGGCCTCACCCCCCGACGGGGCCACGGCTGGCTCATGAACAGGAGCGTTTCGGCCCTCGTTCCTCAGGGCCTTAGGCTGGAGTGCCAGGGAGAGTGGGCGAGGCTCCTGCCTTGCTGGATGCTGGCACTGAGAATCATGGTTTTTCCAAGCTGGAAAACAGAGACTTCGCTACCAGGACTTGGAAAGGGGCTTTCCAAGACTCAGGCCTGCATTGGATTCCTGCAGCTGCCATCACAAAGCCCCACGCACGAGGGCCTAAGACAGCAGAGATGTCTCCATCCCAGGCCAGGGGGCCGGCAGCGCCACATCACCAGGGCCAGGCTCCCGCCCGAGGCTCCCGGGCAGGCTCCTCGTGGCCCCGGCCTCCTCCTCCCGAGTCAGTCTGCGTGTCCCCCTCCCCTCTTCTTGCGAGGACGCCAGTTCCATGGGATCAGGGCCTGCCTTGCCCCAGCAGCACCTGCTCTTAACTAAGGACACCTGCAATGACCTGACTTCCAAAGGTCACAGGCCGGGGCGCGGTGGCTTAGGACTCCAGTGTCTTTCGCGGGGACCTAAGTGAAGAGCTTCTTTGGGGCAGCCCCCAGAGGCCCTGGAGCAGCCCTGCTGGGCCTCTCCCCTCACGTCTGCTTTTGTCCCCAGGGTTACTGGGCTTTCCTCCTGGCTCTTGTTGGGACATAGCCGAGGAATGCATCCCCACAGGGAGAGCAGGCGACGGCTCCCACCCTCCAGCCTGATCCTCGCTGACTCTGCACCAAGGGTGGGTGCTTACTGTCAGCTGCCTGAACCCCCAGAAGGAGGCAGGTTTCTGAGGACCCTGGCACACTGGAGCGGGGGCCCCCAGGGAAGCCGCCATGCAGATCGTGTTCTGGGCCACGCTGGCCGTGTTCGGGGCCAGCCTGGAGCCGCAGCTGCTTGAGTTCCGTCCAGTGGGGCATTAGAGGCCTCTGGGCCTTGGGGGCTCCCAGGTTCCCCTCAGGCTCTGGGGTGTGAATCCAGCTCCACTGCCTCCCAGCTGCCAGCCCTTGGGTGGGTACTCAGATGCTCTCCCTCTGCGACTCATCCAGAAAGCAGGACCATGATGCGACCGTCCTTCCGGGCTGCTACGGGGACCGGGAGGAAAGACTGGTGCAGCCCCATGGCTTCAGCCATGGGGGGAGGATGAGGGGCAGCTCCCCTCTGTGTGTGTGGGTGTGGGGATGTGGGGACAATAGGCCCCTATGCAGTGGTACTCACCATCCACAGGACCCCTCTGGATATCCTGGTGCTGGTGGGAGGCAAGGTGAGAGCCTTCACCGTGCTGGGTGGGGCCACCTGGGTGGAGATGGTGGGAGGCCTTGGAGATCCCTCATGCCATGGGAGGGAAGCTGAAGCCTGGGCTTGGAGATGCCACCATTCCACAGCTTGTTGGTGACCGGCTGGGTCCACAGCAGGCTCCAGGTAGGCCCTGAGACCGTGGCTCCTGCTGCAATGTGCCATGCTAGGAAGGAGTGCAGCATGGCTAGCAGGGTGGTGCTGTGTGCCAGAGGCAGCTCCTGGGCCGCAGTGTCACCCTTCCACACTGGTGACAGCCAGCCCCGAGCAGGATGCCACTGAGGACCGCTTGGCACAGATGTCCGAGTGGAATTTTGTGGTAGGAACCCTGACTCTGCCTGGCCGTGTGGTGTGGCCGGTGCTCCTGTGCTCAGCTCAGCACCTTGTCTGTAGGGGATGAGGCGACATCACACATCCCCTCCTGGTAGAGACCACAGGAGACAGGGCCGGCGCTCTGTGAGCCCCGGAAAAGAAAGCCCTTGTGGTTGATGAGGATGGCTGGAGCCTGCTGAGGGATGAGTGTGGTGTCCTCAAAAAGACAGGCTGAAGTCCAGCCCCGGGTGCCGTGGCCTTATTTGGAACTAGGGGCCATTGCAGATGTCGTGAAGTTACAAAGGTCACCTTGGATTTAGGGTGAGCCCTAACCAGGGACTGGTGCCATTATGGAAAGACAAGAGGAGATGCATGGATGCCTGGAGAAGGTGACAGCTGAGGCTGAGGCTGGAGGGAAAGGCCACAACCGAGGGACGTTCAGGCTGACCAGCGACGCGGGGTCTGTGAGATGCCGGGAAGGACCCGTAGTACGGTCCTGCCAGCACCTTGATTTCGGATCCTGGCCTCCAGGACTGTGTGAAAAAGTGTCTGCCATCGAGGGCACCCCATCTGTGGGACTTCCTCCAGCGGCCATGGAAGACACACATAAACCCTCCCAGGTGACGGCCGGGCCTCTGCACGCTTTGACCAAGGTGGATGGTTCCAGGAGAGACGAACTTGGGAGTGGTTCCTTGGGAGCGACACAGCATTCTGCTTCTCCCCCCCGCCAAGGGGGTGGACATTTTATGAGAGAAGCGGAGGAAAGAAAATCCCTTCCGACGCTCTAAGCCGGGCTGGAGTGCCTGCAGCTCAATGGGGCGGGCGTAATTTGTTTGCTTTGCAATTCTCTCCCCTCAGTGGAGACAAATTGATTTATACGTGGAAATGGGCCGTGGCTGGGAGGCGGCAGGCTTGTGAGAGGACACGGTTTGCCGGGTTTCAGGAAGCGCTGGTCCCGGCTGGCGGGCCATGGCCCACCCACTGCTGGTGAGAGTGCGCCCAGGTGAGCCCTCTCCGGGACCGGGGACCCTAAAAATGCTCCGAGACTGTGCCATGGTGCTGTGCTGCTGTGCTGAGCCTCACCCTGCGTCTGGGGGTGTGCTTGCTGGGCATGTGTTTACAGAATATCTCCCTCACACGGGGGACCCTGGCAATGCCAACAGAGGCAGGGAAGACATGAGAATGGTGGGCCGGCCCTGGGCTGTGGCCTCCTTAGAGAGCAGACACTGGGGGCAGTGTTCAAAGTCTGTCTGATGACAGCCGCCATATGGGAAGGCCAGGGCATTGTTCAGCAAGTAACAGTTTAAAATGTATACCATTATTATGTCACCCAGACTGCAGTGCAGTGGCGCGATCTGGGCTCGAGCGATCCTCCCACCTCAGCCTCCCGAGCGACTGGGACCGCAGGTGCATGCCACCGTACCGGCTTTTTAAAATTTTTGTAGAGACTGGGCCTCCCGAAGTTGCCCAGGCTGGTCTCGAACGTCTAGACCAAGTGATCCTCCCACCTTGGATTCCCAAATTGCCATAATTATTATATATAGGTGGAGCCACTGTGCCCAGCCTAAAAAATTATTTTTTAATAAATCCAACAACTTAATATTTCACAGGAGGAGACAACAATCCCAGCCGCTATACTGAAGAACGAATGTGGCTGACATCTGCGAAACGCTCACCTCCGCCAGGCTGGGGTCTTTGTGGGTGTGACCTGGCCTCACCCCTGACCACCTCCAAGTGCGAGTTCCCATCATTCCCAGCAAGGGGGCCTCCAGGATGCCATGATACGCAGCCATGAGCAGCTGCACAGGGGAAGAGGTTTAGGGCTTCGGAGGTGCCTTTTCGTGGGTTCTGTGGCAGCACAGCACAGCAGGAATGACTCACCACAAACCGGCTCTCCTGGACCCGCCAGGAGAGGCGTCCAGGAGAGCTGGCATGGAGGGCTGCTGGCACTTGCCACTGTGGTCACATGGGCATGTTCGTTTTGCTTCTCTAAATATTCAGTCTTTTTCCTTTGGTGAGTGTTGGTGATATTTGAATCTGAAGAAAGATGATTGATTGAGTGGACTCAGCGTTGATTTGGAAAACGTCGGCTTATTTCTGAGTGGGGGACCCAAGCTGGGGACCCTCAGGCTCAAGGACCCTCAGGGACCTTGAGGGAGCTGCCTGCACTTGGCTGGCTCAGGCGTCCCACATGGACAAGTCGGAACTTGGCTGGACAGCAGCAGTCTATGGTGGACTAGAAGCCCAACAGCGCTCTGTGCCCTGCAGAGCTGGAGACATGAGCCTGGCGTCTGCCACCTGGGGGCCACGGTGTCGGTGTGAGCAAGACCTGGCTCACCCCGGGAGTCCACAGCCAGGCCCTTCCCCTCCTTTTTGGGCCACTCAGAGAAGAAGCTTGACTTCTCTGAACCTCAGTGTCTTCATCTATGAAATCAGCATGGCATCCAATTCACGAGGAGAATCAGCACAAACTCCAGGCAGGTTCGCCACAGGCAGAAGGCAGCGCAACGCCGTGAGACGCACTGCCGGGCCGAGCAGGAGCAGCAGGCCACACTCAGCGGCCCTGGCTGAAGTCTGATTTTCATTTAATTCAGGTTTACAATTGAGATCTGGTTGCCCATGGAGAATTTACACATGGGCCTTTGAAAATACCTTATCCCATGCCACAAAGAGACATACCGCAGCTTATACAGACACCGAAATAAAGCTGGATGCAATGAATAAGTGATGGAATTTGGGCACAGGGAAAACATGAAGGGAAATATAAGAGAAAGTCAGAGGTAAGAACCAGAGAGAGGCCAGAGCCCTGACAGGTACGTGGGCCTCAGGCCAAAGGTGGAGCAAGGGTCATTGAATGAGTCCCAGAGGCCAGCACCAGTTATGCAGAGAAAAGATGGCATCCTCATTCTGGGCCAAGTGCAGTTGGTAAGACAGAGGGTGATGAACGCAGTCGTTTGGCAGTCCTTTGGCAGATGTGGATGGAGGACCTCCTGGCTGTCCTGTGCTGGGCACTGGGGATGAGCCTTCTGTGAGGCCACGGGGGATCCATGTTTTGTGTGTGCACTGCCCTGAGCCTGACCAAAGCCCATGTGGCAGGCCTCGCCAGTCTCACCTTACCTGTAAGGAACCCAATCGAATTCTTCCATCCTACTCCATTCAAGAATACAATGTGAGTGGAGGAACGGGTGGGTTTCAGGGCCTTCCGTCCACCCAGCCTCTTTGCCAGCAAGCTCCTCTCGCGAGGCCAGGCCTGGAGCAGATGGCCTTGCATATTCCATGAGAACAGGCAGGAAGGCGGGAAGGGTGGGCTGCGGGTTAGAGCCCCGTGTTGCGCTTGGCCCGTGAGGCCCTCCAGAGTGAGTGACGGTGGAGAAGTTTGAACAGAGAGAGCGGTGGCCCCCATCGCCCCAGAATCAGGGGTCAGGCGGTCTCCGGGCCAAGCCCATGTTGCCAGAATTAATATGTAAGATAAACAGACCCCTGGAGACGCTGATCGCATTCTCCAAGCCCAGGTCAGAGGTCTGCTCTTTAGGTGTGAGAAAAGGTTTAGGGAGGACCAGGGTCAAATATTTGCAGCCCAGACAGGCTGACAATGGGCTGGCTACTGGCCTCTCCCAGGCCGGCGGGGCTCCCTGGCTGCGCTTGGGGGAAGGGGAACGGTCACAGTGGACTCATTACTCGGAAAGCCCGAGAAACTTGTCTGCAGCTGCTCTCGGCTGCCAGAGCACATCAGCGTCAGCCTCTGCCCGGGGCCCAGGGGCCGCTGCCCGCCTGGCCCACAGTTCCAGGGAGGGGAGGGCTGACCGCAGAGGGGTGGGGCCGTGGACGGAGGACTCAGGCAGGGGCGCCTCATCCCGCACACGCGGCCCTCAGCCCTGGGACGAGGAGCACGCTGCTTCCCGGACACTTTGAAGAACTCTGAGCATTGGTGACAAGGCCGGGGTTTTACCAGCTTTCATCAGGCTCTCCTGAATGTGGTCAGTCTCAGGCCCCTGCTGCGATCGGGGAGCAGGCCCACGTGGGGTGTCTATCCCTGTTTTCTGGTGGAGTGCCTTGGTCAAGCCGTGTAGCCTTGGGGTTCCGGCCCTCATCCAGGAAGCCAGCAAGGGGTGTGGCAGGCAGGTCCCCCGGCCTGCGCATCCCGGGAGGTGGCGGGAAGGGTTGAGCTTTGCTATTTGGTCAATGGCTCCAGCCAGGATTGCAAGGTCCCTTCTCTCTCTCTCTCTTTTTTTTTTTTTTTTTAAGATGGGGTTTCACCATGTTGGTCAGGCTGGTCTTGAACTCCCGACCTCAGGTGATCGATTGGGTTCCTTACAGGTAAGGTGAGACTGGCGAGGCCTGCCACGTGGGCTGTGGTCGGGCTCAGGGCAGTGCACACACAAAACATGGATCCCCCGTGGCCTCACAGAAGGCTCATCCTCAGTGCCCAGCACAGGACACCCAGGAGGTCCTCCATCCACATCCGCCAAAGGATTGCCAAATGACTGCGTTCATCACCGCCCACCTTGGCCTCCAAAGTGCTTGGGTTACAGGCGTGAGCCACCACACCCGACCCAGGCCCCTTCTCTTAACCCTCGATCAGAATAAAAATCCCATCAGGCGTGTCCTCTTTAGGTCCTAGCCTGGGTACAATAATAGCTGTTGATGATCACTCTTTTTACTTTTCTGAGACAGAGTTTCGCTCTGGTTGCCCAGGCTGGAGTGCAACGGCACAGTCTCGGCTCACGGCAACCTCCGACTCCCAGATTCAAGGGATTCTCCTGCCTCAGCCTCCTGAGTAGTTGGGATTACAGGCATGTGCCACCGTGAGCGGCCGATTTTGTATTTTTTTAGTAGAGACGGGGTTTCTTCATGTTGGTCAGGCTGGTCTCGAACTCTTGACCTCAGGTGATCTGCCTGCCTCAGCCTCCCAAAGTGCTGGGATTACCGGCAGGACCCACCTCGCCCGGCCTCAAATCACTCTGTACATTTCAGAGTTTCTTCCTCAAAAGAACGAGACAGAAGCCACCCCCCATCTGTGTGCCCACAGTAAAGTTGAGACTGATTTAAAATAGAAATGAGCAATACATGGCAAGTGTTTGAAATCATACATTTATTCCAATAGTTTTACAAGGAAATGTGCAACCAGGTCTCATGCCAGTGAAACCCCGTGAGCTGAGGGACGTCTGAGCTACGGTCATCCCTAAGCACTCATCACAGACTGCGCACTGGGGGATGTCCTCCTTCCCCCAGACGTCCGTCTGTCCTTCCACTCCTGTGCTCATTCGTCAAACACACCCGCTGAGCACTCGGAGGGGTCCCAGGGACCATGCTGGCAGCTAAGGACATAGTGACAGCTAAGCTGGGGGTCAGGGCAGTCACAGGCAGGAGAGGATGAAGAGCGCCATGGTGGACAGGGTGAAATGCACTCACCACACAGAAGGGGAGTAAGCTCCTCTGCCTCAGGTGGAGTGGGGCATTCAAGGAGGGCTTCCGGGAAGAGGAGGCACAGAGTGGATCTTAAAGGTACATTTGCAGCTCCCCAGGGCACGAGCAGGGGAGGGCATTCGAGGACAAGGTGCCTGGAGCCCTTCCCTGGACCTGCTGGGTCCTTCCTCCCAGGCCAGGAGGAAAAGCAAAGGAAGAAGAGTGTCTTCAAGATGGGCCTGGCTGAACTGGTCTGTGGAGTCTGGGCTGTATCCCTTTTTAAAAATAATTATTTTTTGCAACAGGGTCTTGCTCTGTTTCCCAGGCTGGAGTGCAGTGGCGATCAGAGCTCACTGCAGCCTCAAACTCCTGGGCTCAACTCATCCTTCTGCCTCAGTTTCCCAATAGCTTGGGACCACAGATACATGTCACCATGTTTGGCTAATTTTTTTTACTTTCTTGTAGAGGTGGAGGGTCTCACTATGTCACCCAGGCCGGTCCTGACTCCTGACCTCAAGTGATCCTTTTGCCTTGGCCTTTCAAAGTTCTGGGGTTACAGGTGTGAGCCCCTGCACCCGGCCGGCTTTCTCTCTTCACCCAGGAAGAAGTGCTATGGAGGAGCAGGCCTCTGAGATGCCACATAGAACCAAGAGGGCCCCTCACTCCAGTAAGTTTTCCAGAATGACCTTGGAGAGTCCCATGATGGTAAATCCTGAGAAGCTCTGCAAGAAGGAAATAAGCTCACTCTAGCCCAGGGGCCCTCAACTGATTTCACCACGAACCCCTTTTTGTGCTTGGGGACCCCTGGGACAAGCTCACTCTAACCCGGGGCCTCAACTGATTTCACCACGAACCCCTTTTTGCACTTAGGGAACCCCTGGGCGCTGGTGACCAGCCTTGATGATACAGTCTGCACATGGTTGTCACTCACAGCAGCCCTTGCTGTTGTGGTGGGGCAGGAACTCCACCCCACTGCAGTAGGGAGCCCCGTGCCAGCCTGGGCACCTGCCTGGTTGCATGAGAAAAGCACCAGGCCTTGCGGCCATCCGGCACCTCCAACACTCCTCCCCTGCAAGAGGAGGCTGGGTCAGGGGCAGAGAAGACATCCGACCAGGCCTGCCCAGGGAGGGTTCGAATGCTGCAGGGACGCCTGCTTCTCTGAGCTTCTCTGACCATCGGAGAGCTGGGAGAGGAAGCGGATGGGAAGAGCTGGCAGGGAGTGAGCCTGTGTGAGCCAGCTCTCGGGCTCAGTGAGGCCCTATCAGGCTGCGGAGATGCCCGTGGTCTAGCCTGGGGCAAGAGGCTGGAGGAGAGTACTCTGTGGCCAGAATGTCCACTCTGATGGCCCCCAGCAGAGCAGATCTCAGAAGATGGGTGAGGGGCCCCCGTCAAGGGGGAAGCGGAGGCTGGGCCTCCTTCATCTCAGACTCGCTGCAGAATGCACCACATGGAATTCTTAGGGGAAGCTGGAATGAGGAGTGCCACCCCAGCTTGGAAGAGCCTGATGTCTTCCTGTGTCATCAGCAAGCCCAGGGCAGGCTCTGGTCATGGTCGCTGCTGGCCAGCCCACCCTGGTCCTCTCCCTCCTCTGATCCTTCCCTTCCTCCCTCCTGTCCTTCCCTTCCCTTCCCTCTCTCCCTCTAGCTCCCTCACCACCATCTCCTCCCTCTCTCCTTTCCTCCCATCCCCCTGCCTCTATTTTTCCTCTTTCACCCTCTCCCTCTCCCTCCCTCCCTCCTTCCTACCCATTTTCTCTATTTATTCAACAAGTGTTAATTGATCACCACCAGGTGCCATCGCCGTCCGAGACGTCAGCGACACAGCAGTGAACACCTGACATGGAGGCAGCCCCTGCTGTAGCAGGTAAGGAAAGGCTTGGGGGAGGCCCACCCAGGAGTGGGGGCATCACAGAGGAGCGTCCTGTGGCATGGCAGCGGGAACTCAGCACCAGGCCCCGAAGCTCTATGCTGCCATTAAGGTGGTGTGCGGGCAGCCACCACAGGCGCTGAAGAGTGAGCCCAGTGCTTTTCTCACGCAACCAGGCAGGTGCCAAGGCTGGCACCGGGCTCCCTGCTGCAGCAGGGGTGGAGGTCCTCCTGCTCCCCTCACCTCCCTGTGAGACCTCCTGTGAGACCCTGTTCACGATGGTGTCGGTGCCTCCAGCCACTGGGGTCTGGGCAGGTGGTTGGGGGTGGGCCCGGGGGAGAACTGTGTTAATGTCCTGAGCACCATCATGACAAAGTACTCCAGCCTGGGGGCTTAAACAACGGAATGTGCCATCTCACAGTTCTGGAGACCAGAAGTCTGAGGTCAGGGTGTGGGCAGGGCAGGGTCCTTCCACAGCTGTGAGGGAGAATGGGCCCCATTATCTCCCCAGCTCTTGGTGGCTGGCAACCCTGGGCGTTCCTTGGCTCAAGGAAGCGCCGCCCTGACCTCTGCCTTCATCTGCACCCGGTGCTCTGCTGGTGCGTGTGTCTCTGTGTCTAAACGTTCCCCTTCCGCAAGGACACCAGTCATGTTGGATTAGGACCCACCTGGCAACCTCATTATATTTTATTAAATTTAATTTTAAGTTCCAGGATACAGGTGCGGGATGTGCGGGTTTGTTATGCAGGTAAACGTGTGCCATGGTGGCTTGCTGCACCTATCAACCCAACACGGTTGGCACGAAGGCCAGCACATATTCGCTATTTATCCTGGTGCTCTCCTCACCACATACCCCGACAGGCCCCAGGGTGTGCTGTTCCCCTCCCTGTTCAGCTCCCACTGTTAAATGAGAACATGTGGTGTTTGGTTTCTGTTCCTGTGTTTGTTTGCTGAGGATAATGACTTCCAGCTCCATCCATGTCCGCACAAAGGACACTGCCTCATTCCTTTTCGTGGCTATATAGTATTCCATGGTGTATATGTACCACATTTTCTTAATGCAGTCTATCACGGATGGGCATTGGCATGGATTCCATGTCTTTGCCATGGCGAGTAGTGCCGCGGTGAACATGTGCAAGCATGTTTCTTTGTAATAAAAACATCTGCAGTCCTTTGGGTATTACATTAGTTCATTTTCATGCCGCTGATAAAGACGTACCCTAGACTGGGAAGAAAAAAGAGGTTTAATGGACTCACAGTTCCATGTGCCTGGGGAGGCCTCCCAATCATGGCGGAAAGTGAAAGGCACTTTTTACATGTCAAGCAGTGAGAGAGAATGAGACAGAAGTGAGAGAAGGAACCCTGATAAAACCATCAGGTCTCGTGAGACTTAGTCACTACCATGAGAACAGTGTGGTAGGAACCGTCCCATGATTCAACTCTCTCCCACTCTGGGGGTCACTCTTGGCCAGCAAGAGGTTTCCGACCTGAGTCGGGGAGTGTGTGGGCAATAAAGACAGCCCGAAAGCGGGGTCAGGAGGGGTGTGCAAATCTTATTCCGCACCAAATTTATTTCTCAAAGGCTCTGTATATATACATTTTTCCAGGCTCCGGTTTACGTCATTGCAAGAGGAAATGCAAATCACTAGATGACCTACTCTACACAATAAAGATGGCAGATACACAACCAGTGGTTGTGAAAGGTGACAGTCATTCCAGGTGCTCATAAAAGACATTTACGTGGAGACATTGTTCCTCGTGACTGCAAGAGTATTTGGTTTCGAACAACTGATTATCTTTTAAATAGATTCCCTTTGTCTGTTCCTGATTCTTTTATCTCGACTCCCCTCCTTCAGGAGGCCCTGTGTCTGCAAGCATTTACACGGGAGGGCTCCCCACATCCCACCAAGTCCCTCCCACAACATGTGGGAATTATGGGAGCACAATTTAAGATGAGATTTGGGTGGGGACACAGCCAAACCATATCAGGTATATACCCAGTCATGGGGTTGCTGGATCCATTTCTGGTTCTGGGTCTTTGAGGAATCGCCACACTGTCTTCCGCAATGGTTGAACTAATTTGCACTCCCACCAACAGTGTAAAAGCGTTCCTGTTTCTCCACAGCCTCACCAGCATCTGTTGTCTCCTGACTTTTTAATAATGACCATTCTGACTGGCATGAGATGGCACCTCATTGTGGTTCTGATTTGCATTCCTCTCATGATCAGCGATGTCGAGCTTTTTTACACGTCTGTGTGCCACTTGAATGTCTTCCTGTGAGGAGTGGATGACCTCATTTTAACCTCTCTGTTCAGGGGCCGCCTCCAGATGAGATCGTATTTTGAGAGACTGGGGGTTAGGAATTTTGGGGGACATAATTCAGTCCATAATGAGGAAGAGGAGAAGAAAGTCTGTCTAGCCCACTTGATCCTCCCCAAGAATCAGGAAAGCCGAGTCCGAGGGAAGTGCTGCCATGCCCCACCCTGTGTCTGGCAGTCAGGACTCTGCCATGATCCTCCCTAGCTGCAAGGGACTGTGGGAGGTGTGGCGTGTGGCATTCGTTTCTTCCCAGCTGAGCGTGTTTCCACACTGAGCGAGAGGAGGCTCCATTGGATTAGCGGAAGAGAGGATGACGGGCGTAGCGTGCCTGAGGTTGGAGGGTGGTGGTTCTTGCAGCTGATTCCTGGGACAGGTGGGAAAGGGGGAGGAGATGCCGGTGAGGCGTCCTGGAGAAGCTGCGGAGAGATTTCCAGCCTCTGCACAGGGAAGGGGGAGGAACTCTCGTCCCTCCGCCCTGGTGGCACCGGCCCCGTGGGCTCTCTGCCTCCATGAGCTCCAGACAACCTGGGCCAGAGGCTGGCAGAACAGCAAACCCAGGGCAGACAACTTGTACTTTTTTGCCTAAACTGATAAACGCTTCCAGACACTTCTCCATGTGGACAGAGCAGGGTGTCCAGGCAGACTCCCTTTCTACCTGGGTCAGGGCAGGGCCGGGAAGGGACCAGTGCTGGATTTGCACAGGCAGACTCCCTTCTTACCTGGGTGAGGCAGGGCCAGGAAGGGACCAGTGCTGAATTTGCACAGGCAGACTCCCTTCTTACCTGGGTGAGGCAGGGCCAGGAAGGGACCAGTGCTGGATTTGCACAGGCAGACTCCCTTCTTACCTGGGTGAGGCAGGGCCAGGAAGGGACCAGTGCTGGATTTGCACAGGCAGACTCCCTTCTTACCTGGGTGAGGCAGGGCCAGGAAGGGACCAGTGCTGGATTTGCACAGGCAGACTCCCTTTCTACCTGGGTCAGGGCAGGGCCGGGAAGGGACCAGTGCTGGACGTGCCCAGAATGCCCCTCTCGGGACCCACAGCTGGCAGAGCCCTAGGGATGGGGGAGCCGATTGTAAAGGGGCTTTGCAGAGAAGCGAGTGCACCCCAGCCCCGCCTGACTCTGCTCTGTCTCCTCACTTCCCCAGGGAAGGGCTTGCTGCTTGTGGGGTGTTAAATGAAGCTCACTTGAAATGATGGATGGAAGGACACGCCCACCCCCACCCCAGGTGGAGACCCCCTGAGCAAGCCTGTCTTGTAATAAGCGCTTTTGGAGGAGAGAGGGATGGGAGCTTGGGAAAGCTTTATCAACGTGCCAGCGATCAGCACAATGGCAGCCGGCGCTGGGGCTGCCAGGAGTCCTGCAGGGGACAGGGGTGGGAGCAGGGGACAGTGAGCCCAGAGGCAGGGCCTGCAGGTGCAGGGTGGTGGAGCCAGTGGGCCTGGCTGAGGGACCCAGATGGATGGGGCCGGGGTTCCTGGCCTCCTCATGAACCAGGTGTGTCTGCAGAACCCGTCTCTCTCTACATGAAGAGGTTGGTCCAGAGTTCCTGGAGGTCCCTGGGAGGCTGCAATTCTAAGGTGAGGACAAGTCCCTTTCAAAAGAGGCTGGGGCCCTGGAGATGTCCACAGGTGTGTGTGGGTCAGGGTGGGACAGGGGCCCTGCACGCATTACCATCTAGATGTTGTCTTGGCCCAGGCTTCAAATGGAAATGCTCCCGATTCAAAGCCACCCCCAGCCTCACACACCACCCCTGCCACGAAGGTGGAAATCACAGTGGAATCTTGGGGCTTGGGGTAGCCAGGGGAAGCCCATGAGTTCTTCAAGGAGGCGGGAGTCTTCCCTGCTGGGCCCTGATCAGGCTCCAGAGGCAGCCTGGCCAGCTGCAGGGAGCCCCAAGCCGGGGCAGGGGCTGGGTGAGCCTGAGACAAGGAAACTGAGGTACAGAGTCATGCAGTCCACCTACGGTCCCCCACAGTCCTCCATGGTCGAGGCGGCACCTGGATCTGTGGGATCTCAGAGTCTGTGCTGCCCCGTGCATCTCCCTCACTGCCTAAAACAACCAGCGTTCAGGCTTGTGGGGGCGGCTCTCACGGCAGCAGCACCCCTGCCCCACGGCAGCAGCCTTGCTGAGCCTGGGCACCCTACCACGCTGCATCGGAGAGCAGATCTTTACACTGCAGTTTTCCACAGAAGGAGACCCGGCCAGAGGGTCCCAGCTGGGAGGGGTGAGGGAAGGGAAGAAGGGGGCCTCAGGGCTCCCACACCTTACCCAATGCCGAGGCCAGGTTTCCTGGCGAATTATTGCTCCCCAAGGCCTCCTTAGCCACGTGGTCCCTGCAGGCATGTGTCCTGGAGGCTGTCTCCACCTGGGCGGTCACTGGGAAGATGTTGAAAGGGGGAGGCTCCTTAAACTCTAAAGCCCCCGCCCTTGCCATCCTCAGTGTGGACTGGAGAGAGCCCGGGAGCACCACGGAGGCTCTGTGGCCCTGTCCCCAGGCTGTGTCTCGGCACTCATTCTCAAGGGTCAGCCCAAGTAACCATGATGGTAGGCATGAACCCCTGATCTCCAGTGTCTCCCCCTCCCAGCCTAAACCCTCACCTGCTCCTCGGGCATGCCAGGCGGCACTGCCAGCTGCTCCTCCTCTCTGGCTTGAGGCTGCTCCCTACTCACTGGCTTCAGCACGCACCATGCAGCCCTCCCTGTTGGCCTTACTCTCCCAACCCTTGGTCAGTGGAGATGGTGCAGGTATGGGGGCACCTCCTGCCCCTCCCTCCCTCCTCCAGCTCCGTGCCCCAGTGCCCTCCTCTGAGCTGGGCTGGAGGAGGCCAGCTTGACACCATAACAAGCAGACTCAGAGCCCAGCTTCCTCATTTACCCACTCACTTGTCGATTCATTCATTCATGGAACCAATATTTCCCCAGCATCTACTATGGCAGCAGACACTGCACTCTGCCTTGGGCCTGGTGAGCGCCCACCACAGACCTGGCCCCTGGAGCAGGCTGTGACCTGTTTGCCTAATTCTGCATCAATAGGACTCATTCCTCAAAGATGGAGATATAACTCACACACCACAGAATTCACCCATTTTAAGTGTGCAATTCCGTGGCTCTTAGTACGCTCACAGAGGAATACAATCACCACAGTCAATTCTAGAACGTTTTAACCACCCCAAAAAGAAACCCCATATAGTCACTCCCTGTTCTTCCTTCCCCCCCTAAATCCCCCGCCCCCGACCCCGGAAACCCTGATCTACTTTCTGACTCTGTGGACTGGCCTATCTTGGGTATTTCCTATGAGTGGAATCACACACTACGTGGTCACTTAGCTCAAGGATTTCACGACGCGTCGGTCCTGTAGCCTGCGTTCACGCTCCATTCCTTTTTGTGGCCAAAGGGTACTCCCCTGTATGGATGGACCACATCCTGCTTCTCTGTTCATCAACAGATGGACATCTGGGCTGTGTCCACTCTCTGGCTGCTGTAAACAGAGCTGCTTTGGAGATCTGTGTGTGCGTTTGTGTATGGGCCTGGATTTACCGTTCTCTGGGTTAGGTGCCTGGGAGTGGGACTGCTGAAGCAGGGTTCCACTGGCTGAAATTTCATAAGCTGTGCTGATATCTGCCAGGGCAGTCCCCGATATGCGTGTTCTTCAGGAGTGTCCAGGCGATTCTTGGGCCTTTGCTTTCCCGTAAATGTTTGAGAATCACATTAGTAAGTTACACGCGCGCACACACACACACGCACACACAGCCATAGTTGGACTTATATTGAGTCTGTAGGTGGAGGTGAGGAGCACTGACATCTGTAAATTCATGGGTCTCTGTCTCCAGGAATCCGGCCCATTTCTGCATTTAGTGTAGGTCTGTCTTCCAAAGTTTCTGGCGGCATCGCTTCATATCTTTCTCCTCAGAGATCTTTCTGATCCTAGTTTAGATTTATTGCCAGGTGTTTTGTATTCCTCGTTGCTGCTACAAAAATTCGATTTCCTGTTTGTTGCTGGCTTAAAGTAATGCATTTAAAAAATATTGATCTAGTATTTAGAAACCTTTCTAATCTCTCAGCCGGTCACGGCAGCTCACACCTGTAATGCCAGCACTTTGGGAGGCCCAGACGGGTGGATTGCTTGAGCTCAGGAGTTCAAGACCAGCCTGGGAAACATGGCAAAACCCTTTCCCTACCCAAAATACAAAAACTAGCTGGGCGTGGTGGTGCGCACAAGTGTTCCCCGCTACTTGGGAGGCTGAAGCGGGAGGATCACTGGATCCCAGGAAGTCGAGGCCGCAGTGAGCCGAGATCACGCCACTGCACTCCAGCCTGGGTGACAGAGCAAGACTCTATCTCAAAAAGAAAAACGTTGCTAATCTGTTCCTAATCCTAATAGTTTATGTATTATTTCAGGTTTTCTACAGAGAACAATCGTGTCAGATGAAAATAATGACAAATTAGATTCTTCTTCCCTAATCATTGCCTCCTTTCTTTCTTTTTCATTTTTTTTTTTCCTGAGGTGGAGTCTCGCTCTGTTGCCTAGGCTGGAGAGCAGTGGTGCAATCTTGGCTCATTGCAGCCTCTGCCTCCTGGGTTCAAGCAATTCTTCTGCCTCAGCCTCCCAAATAGCTGGGATTCAGGTGCCTGCCACTAAACACAGCTAATTTTTGTATTTTTAGTAGAGCTGGGGTTTCGCCATGTTGGCCAGGCTGGTCTCGAACTCCTGGCCTCAAGTGATCTTCCCATCTTGGCCTCCTGAAGTGCTGGGATTACAGGTGTGAGCCACCACGCCCAGCCTGTCTCCTTCATTTTATTTTTCTTGCCTTACTGAGCTGGCTGGAACCTCTTAGTCATGTAAACTTGAGATAAATACCTGTGCCTCATTACTAATTTTAAACCGTTTTATTTTTTATTTTTTTTTGAGACAGGGTGTTGTTCTGTCACCCAGGCTGGCGTGCAGTGGTGTAACCTCAGCTCACTGCAACCTCCACTTCCTGGACTCAGGTGATCCTCCCACTTCAGCCTCCCAAGCAGCTGGGACTACAAGTGTGCATTACCACACCAGGCTAATTTTTGTAGGGATAGGGCTTCCCTATGTTGCCCAGGATAGCTTTGAACTCGTGGGCTCAAGTGATTTGCCCACCTTGGCCTCCCAAAGTGCTGGGATTACAGGCATGAGCCAGTGCACCTGGCAAAATAACGTTCTTGATAGCTCACCTTAAGCACACTGTTTGCATGGATTTGGTACATATTTAATGTTGGCGAAGGAAATTCTCTTCTAGCCTCATGATGTGGTTTGGTTCTGTGTCCCCACCCCAATCTCATGTGGAATTGGAGGAGGGGCCTGGTGGGAGGTGACTGGATCACAGAGCGATTTTCCTCTTGCTGTGCTCATGATAGGGAGTGAGTCCTCAGGGGATCTGGTGGTTTAAACGCGTGTGGGACTCCTGTCTTTGAGCCCTCTCTCGTGCTTTGCCCTGGTAAGACGCGCCTGCTTCCCCTTCCCTTTCGCCATGATTGTAAGTTTCCTGAGGCCTCCCAGCCATGTTTCCTGTTGAGCCTGCAGGGCTGTGAGTCAATTAACCTCTTTTCTTCATAAATTACCCAGTCACGTAGTTCTTCACAGCGGTGTGAGAACAGACCACTCCACCTTAGTGTGCCAAGTTGTTTTTTAAATGTTGAAAGAACACTCGCAATGCTTGTGCACACTACTTTATTGTTTCACAGTAATCCATGAAACGGGTGTGATGACCCTCACTTTATAGAACAGGTGAGGCCGGGAGTGGCAGGGCCCAGGGTGTTAACCATCACCCTCTACGGTCTCTCCACAGCAGGAATAAAAGAGACACAGAAGTAACAGAAATGGCAACAAAATTCAAAATCTAGATCTCTAAAAATATTAATTAAAGAAAGAAGCTTTCACCAAGCCTTTTTTTTTTTTTTTTTGAGACAGAGGCTCTGTCACCCAGGCTGGAATGCAATGGCATGATCTCTGCTCTCTGTAATTTCCGCCCCCTGGGTTCAAGCAATTCTCTTACCTCAGCCACCCGAGTAGCTGGGATGACAGGTGCCCGCCACTAGACCCGGCTAACTTTTGTGTTTTTAGTAGAGACGAGGTTGGCCAGGCTGGTCTTGAACTCTTGACTTCAAGTGATCTGCCTACCTTGGCCTCCCGCAGTGTTGGGATTACAGCCGTGACGCACCAAGCCCAGCCTCACCAAGGCTTCTTAAGCAAAAACCAAAGGGACACCAAGAAGGAATGCTGGAAGGGAGGAGGGCAACAACAAAGATACCCTTGAGGCAGTGGCACTGTGAGAAGCCGTAATGTTCCTGCCAGTGAAAGAGAAATCTAATGAAGGAAGAAGAAATTTAAAAAGAGAGTGTTGTGAAGGAGAAAAAAGAAGAAATGTTAAAAAAGAAACTGTTATGAGCAACCTCAAATGACTGCTCCTGGAAAATCGAAAGAAATCGATTTTTAAAGGAAAATTATATTTTCAAAGTTTTACTGAAGGAGAAGCAGAATGTCTACAACCACAAAAAGAGCAACCGCGTTTTAAAGGTGAGTTTTAATGCAACTTGGAGAAGCAGAGAATCTCCACGTCACGTAAACTTTCAGAGACTAGAAAACCAAGCTCCGCCTCGTTTGAGGAGGCCGGTACACCCTGACATCAGGCCTGCGCTTTGAGAGAACACACAAATTAGGACCAGATTCACACACACGTATCAGCTCTTAAGTGAAGAATCAGCCAATGAAATCCAGCCGAATATACAAAAACACATTATGTAAAAGCAAGATTTACCCCAGGAATAGGAAGTGGACCCAGCAAAAATGACGTCCATGCTGCATGTGAAACTCTTAGACGGATCGAAAAAGAAATCTTAATATAGAAATATAGAAAACAAAACGATTAGAAGAAAATACATGACGCACAGTCTGGGACCTCAGGGTAGGACAATTCCGAGTTTTGGTACAAACAGAATAACTCATACGAGAGAGTGATGAATTTGATTACACCAAGCTTTAATTTGTGGAACAAAGGACACAGTGGAAGCTAAACACCGAGCCACAGACAGAAGGAGATTTTCATAGCACATAGAACAGACAGAGATTCATGTCCAGAAAATAGCTTGTAAATCACCGCTACAGCTCAATGAGGAAAGAGGCAAAGGACCCAGGAGGAAATGGACGGAGGGTATGGGGAGGAGGGTCTGAAGAGCCCGTGGGCCTCTAAATGCACAGGACGGTGTTCAGGCATCTGTTATGTTGGTACAGCTGCCCAGGTGGGCAATATGGGAATGCCCAGTAGCATGGCAGGGTGCAGCGTCCCAGCTCTTCCCTCCCAGGCATCCACACAGAGGGACCCAGGGACATGTGCCCACTCTGCTTAAGGCAAAACCCTGGGGCTGGGCGCAGGGGTCCGTTTACCATAACATAACTCCTTGGGAGGCCCAGGAGTGTGGATTGCTTGAGCTCAGGAGTTCGAGACCAGCCTGGGCAACATGGTGAAACCCCATCTCTGCCAAAAATACCAAAAATTAGCTGGGCATGGTGGTGTGCACCTGTGGTCCCAGCTACTTGGGAGGCTGAAGTGGGAGAATTGCTTGAGCCCAGGAGGCGGAGGTTGCAGTGAGCTGAGATGGCACCACCGCACTCCAGCCTGGGCAACAGAGTGAGACCTTGTCTCAAAAACAAACAAACAAACACAAACGGCCCACAGGCCTGTCAGATGGAGTGGGTGAATTAACGGGAGTTGTCTTTATGGGAAGAAATGCTACAGCGAAGTGAAAATTATGTAAATGTTTACACCTACCATGCAATACTGTTGGTTATTTGCAAATGCCTACACGTGTGGGACAGGACAACACACTGCCAGGAGAAACAGCCTTTAGAACACACAGCAGCGGCCTTGCGGGCGGGCAGAGACTGGGCCAAGGCCATTTTAACTTTACCTGTGATTTTTTTTGAGACAGAGTTTCACTCTCGTTGCCCAGGCTGGGGGGCAATGGCGCAATCTTGGCTCATCACAACCTCTGCCTCCTGGGTTCAATTCTCCTGTCTCAGCTTCCCAAGTAGCTGAGATTACAGGTACGCACCATCATACTTAGCTAATTTTTGTATTTTGTAGAGATAGGGTCTCACCATGCTAGTCAGGCTGGTCTGGAACTCCTGACCTCAGATGATCTGCCCGCCTCGGCCTCCTAAAGTGCTGGGATTACAGGCATGAGCTGCCGCACCCGGCCTCTTATCCGTGACTTTTATTTCCTTCATTTTAAAACACGAGAATATGGCCAGGTCCAGTGGCTCCTTCCTGTAATCCCAGCACTTTGGGAGGCCGAGGCGGGAGGACCATTTGAACTCAGCAGTTTGAGACCAGCCTGGGCAACATAGCGAGACCATATCTCTACAAAAAATAAACACAAATTAGCTGGATGTTGCGGTAGGCACCTGTAGTCCCAGCTACCCGGGAGGCTGAGGTTGAAGGATTGCTTGAGCCCAGGAGGTGGAGGCTGCACTGAAGCCTGGGTGACACAGTGAGACCTTGTCTCAAAAGAAGAAGAAAAAAACCCAACCAAACAAAAACCCATGAAAGGAAAAATGACAAAAGGTAAACATTTGTTGATCTTGGAAGTCGGGAACCTGGAATTCTTTCTCTGCACTTTTTTGTGTTTTTAAAATTAAAAATATATATACTGAAAGAAAGAGGGCAGCAGGGATGAGAACAGAGGTGGGGAGGAGAGGGGCCGGCCTGAGCAGGCACCTGGGCTTCCCGCACCCTCCTGGAGCCGTGACTCACCAGGCCGCCCAGCCGGTGGCTCCATGCGGTTCTCAGGTATTGATCGGAGATTCACTCTCTGGCCACAAGCTCCCCGGGAGATATCTGCAACAGAAGCTTGGATCATGAGAATGACCACAGCCTAGTGTAAGCCAGGCAGGCTGTGCAGACAGCAAAGCAGAAAAGTTGGATCAGGAGCTGGGAGCCTGCTCCCGAGCCCAGCTGCACCTCGGACTTGCTCTGTGGCCTTTGTCACAGGCCCTCTGTCACCCACGTACTGGCAAGGAGGGTCTGGGTGACTCTGAGGACAATCTCAGGCCCCTGGGTGACTTCATCACTGCATGCATCATTAGGAAGCGGAAGAAGACCTCCTGGGAAGGGTGCATCCACTTGGGGTATTTAGGGATGAGTAGGAGTTTGCTAGACAAAGCAAAGAAGGTGGCTCCAGTCTGAGAGAAGAGCATAGACAAGAGACTTAGGCAAGAAAGGCCCAGCAAGCTCAGGAGGTTTAAACACACCTCTCCAGCCCCTGGGTGCTCACCGCCTCGCACTTGTGATGCTGGCATCTGTCACCTCTAGAGAGAACCGGCTTGGGGACTGTCAGGAAGCCTCACCCGGGAGGGCATCAGAACCTGTATTTTGAACCATCTCCCAGCCCCAGAGGGGTGCGGGGCATTTTCGTGGAGCAGCCCCTTCCGAATCCTGCATTGTTTTCACTGGGCTCCAGCATGAGAGAATAATAAAGCCGTCCACTTCCCAGAGATATACGGCTGCTGCCAATGACAGCAAAACCATTATCATTCTGGGCCAAATCAATATCAGAACAACCGAAGTCTAGACGCATAAATGTCAAACTATTTAACAAGAAGCAGTTAGTGCAGAAAAAACACTTAAATGGCAATTGAGGGGGTCTGATGAGCCTTAAAGTAACTTAGGAGGATTTATGGAAGATAAAGACAGTTTAACTAAGCCTGGAGCCGAGCCCCTGGTGGCCCGGCGTGGGAGGCCACGCTTTATCCTCCCTGCCAGGCTGTCTAACGGGCCGCGTGGTCAGAGAGAAGGGGCCTCATTCTTCCGGTCATTTCTGCCCCAGTCTGGGCTTAAGGTTGTGTTCTGATTAATGAGAGTATAACGTGATGTGTGGACCACACAGTGCCAGGCTGCAGAGGGGGAACCTCAGCTCTGCGTTGTAGTAACTGGGTACCTTCCCATCCATTCTGTTTAATTATAGCAAGAGCCGTGGTGTATGGAGCAGTCGCCATGTTCCAGGCACCTGCACGACTGCATGTGATCTCCCCACCTGCCTGTGAGCCGGGGACTTCATCTCTGAGTTGACGGAGGGCAAGCGGGAGCCCTGGGTTGTTGCTGAGGGTCAGCGCTGAGTTCGTACTCTGATCCCTCTGCCCCAGAGCCTCTGCCGTGCCTGCCCGGCTGTGCCTCCATGCCCAGACAGGCCCCGGTGCTGACCAGCTTCTTGGGTTCCATTGGTCCAGTCAGTCGGTCCTGGGGGCGGGGGGCTCTGACTGTCCCCAGAGAGGGAGGGAGGTGGGCTCCCACGGGGACCCATCTCAAGTGCCCTAAACTGCCCACCTGCTGTTTAGTGGGATCAATGGCGGCTTCTTAATTGTTGGTAATGACTTCGGGCCCATCCAATTATTACCGCACTTAACAAGAGTCTGTAAATCACCTTCAGTCTAATAAGACTGGAATTTGAAAGTGACTCTGGTTTCCACGGACTGCACACTGCCCTCCTCCCACCTGCTCCCATGGTAGATCAATGCCATCCTTCAGGAGGACCTCCTGCAAGCAATGCCACAGTCTCCAGAAGGCATGGGTGACTTCCACTGTCACGACTGAAGTCCTCACTCATGGAGCCGAGGCCATGCGTGTCAGCTCTCCATGCGGCTCAGCCGAAGTTCCTACTGTGACCTGCTTGCTCCATCTTTTAGGAGTGGCCACAACCCCAGGTTCCGTCTGCCTGCTGCTGAAGCCTGGAACTGAAATCCAGATTGTAGCCTTCATGGCTCAAGGTCACCCTGTGAGTGAGTTGTGGCTCTGCCTGCTCCCCACTGGACCGGGGAACCCTCTCCGATGGGCACAACACAGCATATACAGTAGGTGCTCAATGAATGCATTCTCATGAGTGAATAAGGGGATCTTTCTTTCTTTGAAATTAAAGGACCTCCTTCTGGCAATGAAACAATCTAGGTGTCTGGAGAAAATGGTTCATTTCAGAACAATTCAAAAAGTTGGATGAAATATGCACTGTATTTCACATATTTCATGTTTAAGATGTGTATCTGACTAGCAGAAAGGAAAGAGAAACCCTCAGTGGCCAGGAAAAACGGAATTCTGAGGAGTGAGCAAACGCAGAAGATGGGGTTCACGAGGAGCTCTCCCCCGTCTCTATGGTCCTAGAGCAGGGCTTCAAGGATCCCATGCAATTGGGGTTCAGGAGACAGACCCAGGGCTAAGCAGCTCATAGGCTGGGACAGAGACCCCTACATAAGCCGAGACTTCTGAAATGGCATGAGAAAGATCCCTCTGTCCTAGAGCCTCTACTGTGAGAGGCAGAGAAAGACATCCGCCCCGCAGAGGGAGCCAGGGACCCCCAGGAGAATGGAAGAACACCTCCACTGAGAATCCCCACCCCGGGTCAACCCCCATGAGGACCCAAAATCACACTGCTCATGTGCCCATTCCTCAGCCCCCTCCATGCCAAAAAAGAAAAAAAAGGAGAGGTGAAAGGCTGAAAGTGGCCCTAGGATGCCCGTGACTCCAGGGGGAGCAAAAGTATGTCTGTCCAGGAGGACACATTTAGACAGAGTCTGGCTCTCTCACCCAGGCTGGAGTGAAGGATGCGATCTCTGCTCGCTGCAGCCTCTGCCTCTCCAGTTTGAGCAAGTCTCCTGCCTCAGCCTCCCAAGTAGCTGGGACTACAGACGTGCACTACCATGCTTGGCTAAGTTTTGTATTTTTCTTTTTCCTTTTTTTTGAGACTGAGTCTCGCTCTGTCACCCAGGCTGGAATGCAGTGGTGCAATCTCAGCTCACTGAAACCTCCACCTTCTGGTTCAAGCGATTCTCCTGCCTCAGCCTCTCTAGTAACTGGGATTACAGGCACACGCCACCACACCCAGCTAATTCTTGTATTTTTAGTAGAGATGGGCTTTCACCGTGCTGGCCATGCTGGTCTTGAACTCCTGACCTTAAGTGATCTGCCTGCCTAAGCCTCCCAAAGTGCTAGGTTTACAGGCATGAGCCACCACACCCAGCTTAATTTTTGCATTTTTAATAGAGACAGGGTTTCACCATGTTGGCTAGGCTGGTACCAAACTCCTGGCCTCAGGTGATCCCCACCCACCTTGGCCTCCCAAAGTGCTGGGATTGCAGGTGTGAGCCACCCTGCCTGGCTGGGAGAAACCACTTAAACCCAGGCCTTAAACAATTTCTGCAGAATAATGTACAATTAAGATGAAATTACAATTAAAAATGAACATCTGAGGAGAAGTCACAAAATTTAAAATCTGTAGTTAGGTCCATGAAGACTGTGACAATAAAATTACCACATAAAGCATAAAAATTTTCTATATATTTAAACAATTAAAAGGTGATGCTGACAGTGTAGCCAAGGAGAACTGTCGAAGCTGACTAGTCTTACTATCACACCTGTGTCTAAGAAAAAAAAATGGTTGACTACACGGATTTATTTATTTATTTTTTACAGACACGGTTTCACTCGGTTCCCAAGGCTGGAGCGCAGTGGTGTAGTCATGGCTCACTGCAGCCTCACACTCCTGAGTTCAGGCAGTCCTCACGCCCCAGCCTCCTGAGTAGCTAGAACTCCAGGGAACATCACTATGCCTAGTTACTTGTTTTAAGAGATGGAGTCTCACTCTGTTGTCCAGGCTGGTCTCAATCTCCTGGACTCAAGTCATTCTTCTGCCTTAGCCTCCCAAAGTGCTGGGACTGCACGCGTGTGCTACCATGCTCGGCTATCTAATCTGATGTGAAGAACAAATATGACATTCTAGCAGCAAAAAATGTAAAAACTGAACTTAGACGATTAACCAACGTAGGAGTTGATAAAGCTAAAGAGAAACTCGGTGAAAGGCAAAAGAGACGTGAAGAAATCGCCAAGGCTGTTGACACAGAAGAAGGTGACGTAGAAAATGTAAACGAGAAGTCAGAAGCGCAGAGAAAAGTGTGAGACGCTCTGCAGACATCAGAGCCTGGAGCCTTAAAAGAGGAGAACGGAGGGAGTGGGGAAGAGAACATCACTGATGCAATCGGACAAAGGTAGAATGCCCAGTTAAAAGACAGAGATCAGAGGAAATAAAAGATCCGTGTTAATGAGACACGTTTACAACATGAGGGCAGAGAAGATGGAAAGAAACAGGATGAAAAAGTCCCTAGGGAAGTATTAGTTTAAAAAAAAACCCTGAGGCCAGGCCTGTAATCCCAGCACTTTGGGAGGCCGAGGCGGGTGGATCATGAGGTCAAGACATGGAGACCATCTGGTCAACATGGTGAAACCCCGTCTCTACTAAAAATACAAAAATTGAGCTGGGCATGGTGTCACGTGTCTGTAATCCCAGCTACTCGGGAGGTTGAGGCAGGAGAATTGCCTGAACCCAGGAGGCGGAGGTGGTGGTGAGCCGAGATCGCGCCATTGCACTCCAGCCTGGGTAACAAGAGCGAAACTCTGTCTCCAAAAAAAAAAAACCAACCCTGGAGATCTATAATAATACCAACTAAATAGACTTAAAGTAAAAGCGTGACTGCAGATAGAATTATTGAATTTACATAAAGGTTTCCATGTGACTGTGATTCCAAACTTGTGTACACCTAATAACTTCAAAATGCATAGAGCAAACTTTGCCAGGCTGCAGGAAGCACTACAAAGGCAGTTGAACAAATCCCACCGTAGAGGGATATTTTAAAACGCATTCTGTAGTGACTGAAGTAAGGAAATAAAAAATCACCGTGATGGTGTAGAGCATTTTCACAACACAGTTAACAAGCTTCATCTAACGAGCGTGAAGTGAAAGCGGTGCCCAGCAACGGGAGGTTCACGTACTTCTCAAATACCCGTAAAAACACGGTAAAGGTAACACTAGGGCATAAATAAAGCACGCCTCAACAGATTTCAAAGACTGGTTATCAAAATGACCACATTCTCTGACCACAATGCACGTAAATTAACATCAACAAAACATCAGACATGGGAAACTTTAAAGCACACTTATAATTAGCTCATAAGTCAAGAAAGGGATTATGAAAATTAGAGCATGCTAGAAAAGAATGACAATAAAAACACTAAACATCAAAACGTGTCGGGAGAAAATAATGTATAATCTTAAGCTCTTATGTTAGGAAAATAAAGTGTAAAATTAAGTAAACCCCAAGAAAAGAAGTCATGAAGAGAAGAGTAGAAATAATGAAAAGAGAATAGCAAACTTACTGCACAAAATAAGAAAGTGTAGATGAGATGCCCAGGTTTCTAGAAAAATGTCAGTGCCAAACCTGGGTTAAGAAGAAATAGAACAAATGATCTCATAAGCATTAAGAAAATTGAATCAATAATTTAAAATCTTCCCAGAAAGAAAACATAAGTCACAGGGTTTACAGGTGAGTATAACCCAACATTCAAAGAACAAATAACCCCCACCTTTCACAAATTCATTGAGATAATAGAAAAAGAAACATATTCCAGCTCATTTTTGATGTAAAAATTAGATCCATTAAGGCGACCTCACTCATGAACATAGGTGCAAAAATCCAACAAAAAATACAAGCAAACCAAGTTCTGTAGCACATAGAAGATAAGAAGTCATGATTGCTTGTCGTTTATGACAATAATGCAATATTCTTGACTTTTTACAAAAAGTTTGGAGATAGAGTCTTCCTTTGTCATCCAGGCTGCAGTGCAGTGGTGCAATCTTGGCTCACAGCAACCTCCACCTCCCAGGTTCACATGATTCTCGTGCCTCAGCCACCTGAGTAGCTGGAATTACAGGTGCGCACCACTATGCCCAGCTAATTTTTGTTCTGTGTTTTAATAGACATGGGGTTTTTTGCCATATTGGCCAGGCTGGTCTCAATCTCTTCCATGGCCTCAGGTTATCCACCCACTTGGCTTCCTAAAGTTCAGGTGTGACCTGACCACCAATATTCTTACATTAGAAATATTGTAAACATAATTCATTACATAGATTAAGAAAGAAAAAGCATATGGTCATCTCAATAGATATGGAAACAATTCCATAAAAATTCGTGATGAAAATCCATTTAAATAATTAATATAGCAAATAAAATAATTTGCTATATTAGTAACTGGGGTTAGAATGAAACTTCTGTAATCTGATAAAGAGCATCTACACAACAAAAACAAAGAAACTCGACTTCAAACATTATACTTAATGATAGAATAATAAAATAAGGCCGGGCACAGTGGCTCAAGCCTGTAATCCCAGCACTTTGGAAGGCCGAGGAGGTGGGTGGATCATGAGGTCAAGAGATCGAGACCATCCTGGTCAACATGGTGAAACCCCGTCTCTACTCAAAATACAAAAAAATTAGCTGGGCATGGTGGTGCGTGCCTGTAATCCCAGCTACTCAGGAGGCTGAGGCAGGAGAATTGCCTGAACCCAGGAGGCGGAGGTTGCGGTGAGCCGAGATCGCACCATTGCACTCCAGCCTGGGTAACAAGAGCGAAACTCCGTCTCAAAATAATAATAATAATAATAAATATTTTTTAAATCAGATACAAAGCAGATTCCCAAATTCCATTCACCTTGTACTGGAGATATGAACCAATGTAATAAGACAAGACTAAGAAATAAGCAGTGTAACCATTTCAAGGGAAGAAGTAGAACTGTCATTATTTTCCCGATTTTTTTTTACACAGCAAACCTAAAACAATTAAAGAAAATCTATCAGAATTGATGACAGAATCTACCTGTTTCTAGATATAATATCAATAAACTAAAGCCAACTGCATTTATATTTCAATAGTAGTTAGAATATGTAACTCAGATATTATTTACAATGGCAACAAAAAAGAAGCATACAGGAATATATGTAAAAAAAAAGTGTGAAATCATCAGGTGCAAAATTATAAAAATAAATACCACTGGAAAGTAACTGTGAAGACATAATGGAAAGCTGTATCATGTGTGGGGATGAGAAGATTCAGTATGACACAAAGGTCAGTTATTCCCCAATCAATCTGTAGCTTATACACAACTCCAGTCAAATCCCTGACAGACTTAAAAACCTAGTAATAATTCTAAAATTTAAATGGAATGTCAAAAGGCCACAATTAGCCAAGACACTGATATGGTTTGGCTGTGTCCCCACCCAAATCTCATCTTGAATTCCCGTGTGTTGTGGGAGGGACCAGGTGGGAGGTAATTGAATCTTGGGGGCAGGTCTTTCTTGTGCTCTTCTAGTGTTAGTGAATGAATCTCGCAAGATCTCATGGTTTTACAAAGGGAAGTTTTCCTGCGCAAGCTCTCTTGTCTGCAACCACATGAGATACGCCTTTCACCTTCCGCCCTGATTGGGAGGCCTCCCCAGCCCCGTGGAACTGTAAGTGCGCTGAACCTCTTTCTATTGTAGATTGCCTAGCCTTGGGCATGCGTTTATCAGCAGCATGAAAATGGACTAGTACAGACACTTATGAAGAAGAAGGTGAGGATGGAAGGAATTTGCTCTACTAGATATCAAGAACTGTGAAAAATCTAGACAAATAATGGTAGTATGATATTGGTGCATAGGTAGATGATGGTTAAATGCAGTATTAAGATTCAGAGCTCCGTGTGTGGTGATAACTGATGATACTGTACTGCTGGGATGTAAATGGATAGAACTACTCAGCTACCCCAGCTCTATGGACTCAGAACCTCCAGAAGTGGCCCTGGGGCCATGGTAAAGCCAGGAGACCAGGGAGGAGGCTTTGGAATGATTAGCTGAGCAACCTTGGTGGATCAGCTGGGGGGAAGTAGAGGGCAAGGTGGGAGGCGGAGACTTTTGAAGGCTGAGCTCCTGGACTTTCTGGCAGCTTAGGTGTGGGATGGGAGGACAAGATAGACTTAGGTGTGGGATAGGAGGACAAGATAGACTTGGGGGTGACCCTGTGCATCTGGAAGGATGGCATAGGGCTGCAGGGTTAACAGGATTGGGGGCTGGGAACTCTCTTTTGGACCCAGGGGTGATAATGTCTGTTGGGTACATGGACAGCTGATCTGTAGATTGGGAATCTTTGGCTAAAAAGCAGTGAGACCACCCAGAAATGCTCCTCCAGAGAGGACCAAGGAGAGAGGCCAGGAGAAGAGGCAGAGCCAGCAGGCAGCTGAGCAGGAGACTAGAGACCTGGAGCCCTGCACCAGGGCAGATGAGAGGCCATGCCACCTGGACATGGTAGGGACTTGTCTAGGGCAATTTCTGGGAGTGGCTGGGGGAAGCCCACATGGGCAAGAGAGAAATCAGAGGCAGGGACCTCAGGTGCCACTGTAAAGAGAAACAGAGAGATGAAGTCGGAGCTGAGTGCGGCAGGTGTGAGGAGGGGCTCCCCAGCGGGGAGAAGGGATAAAGGGAGGATGGTGCTGTGATGCTGTGCCTTTGCTGCCGGGGACCAGGCTGGGTCTCAGCATCCACCAGCAACTCCCAGCAACATTCCCAGCAGCTGAGGATGGGAGTGGGGGGAATGGGGAAGGGTGAAAGGGGTGGGCGCCACCAGGTAAGGAGATCTGGGGGAGCAGCTTGGTGGGGTCCCTGAAGCAGTGGAGTCAGGATCGCCTGTGCACTTGAAACTGCAAATTCTCAGGCTTGGCCCCAGACCTATTGACTCAGAAGCGCCAGAGTTGGGGTTTTCACACACCCTCCCAGTGGGGTTCCCCAGATGTGAGAACCTCTGCATGGCAGGATTGATTGCCCAGGACCTCCTGTCACACCTCAGCCTCGGGCACTTCACAGGTGGGTGTTGGGGGCTGGGGGTCTCTGAGGCAGCCTGCGCACTGCTCACCTGCCAGAAGCTGCCCGCTCCGCTGGCTCCTAGCCCAGGTGCGTTGACATCCTCGGCCACTGTGACAGGGAACCACACTCTGGGGGCCTAGATCCGGATAGACTCTCATGGTTCTGGAGGCCGGAAGGCCAGAGTCAGAGTTTCAGCAGGGCCTTCCTGCTCCAAAGGCTCTGGAGGAGGTTCCCTCCTGCCTCTTCCAGCTTCTGGTGGCCCGGTGTTCCCCGGCTCGTGGCCACACTGCTCCAGCCTCCTCTTCTCTTCCCATGAGGACATCAGTCATTGGATTTAGGGTCCGCCGGCTTAGTCCAGGATGATCTCATCCCTCAACTCTGACCTTAATTACATCTTCGAAGACCCTATTTGCAAATCAGGTCACATTCTGAGGTTCTGGGGAACATGAATTTGGGCGCCACTATTCAATCCACCACACCGGCTCTCTTACCACGGTATTGATCTCATGAACATCTGTCAGAAGCATTCCCTCCCACTGTGCCACAAGCCCTCAGAGGTAGGGACAGCCTCTGACTCCTGAATGCACCCCTAATGCTGCGAGGGGCTCCTTCCCATCACCCGGGGTAGGTTACGTGGCAGGCACTCGCTAAAGGGGGAGGAGGAGAAGCACAGGCTTTGGAGTCAAGGGGGCCTGGATCCGGCCCCCACTCTGCCGTGTCCAGCCATACCCAGCTGTGCCCCGGGGAAGCCGCATCACCCTCCGGGCCTCCACTGGCCCATCTCTAAAATGGCAACTGCACGTTAGGGTTTGTCTTGAGTGTGAAGATACAGCCGACCCCTCATATCTGTGGGTTCTGCATTGTGGATTCAACCAACTGTGGATCTAAAATACTTGACAAAATAAGTAAAAATGAGAACACAACAATGCACTATATAAATAAAAGTCTAACAGCTGTTTATGTAACATTTATGTTCTACTAGGTGGTATGAGAAATCCAGAGATGATTTAAAGGATGCAGGAAAATGTGGACATTCCATGCAAATACTATGCCATTTTACATCAGGGATTTGACCGTCCTTGGATTTGGGGGTCCCTAGGAGTCCTGGAGTTCATCACCAGGCATTCAACGCATACCCCATAAATGCCAAGTGTCCCTGAAATCACTCATGTTTCTCGACTGATCTCAGCAGAGAAAGGGGGAATCTTGGAGCCTGGGAGGCTGGAGCCGGAAGGGACATCAGACTCCACAGGGTCCGTACCTGATGGGCAGATGGGCACTGAGGTCTTCCCACTAATCCCTGCAACGAAGGGAGATGCTTCTTTTGTGGACCGTGGGGAGAGGCAGACAGCAAGCTTATTTCAAAGCATACTTTGCCCGCCCATTCCAGGAACAACCTGTCAGCGATTGATTGTGGGGGCGACCCTGAGGGAAAGGCTGTTCCCGGTCCTGCTCAGCTGCTACCTGGGCCACCCATCCCACCCCTGCTCTGAGCTATTCTGGTCACCAGCATCACCTTTCTCGTCAAAAAGAAAAGATGCTTGCCTACATTTAGAAGCTTTTCTGGGAAGACAGGGCACAATGTGACAGTCAGGGGAGAATGACGGGAACGTCCCCAGACCCACCATCTCCCGGCCACACCGCAGACACTCACACACTCATGCTGGAGAGACGGGGGAGGAGGCAGTCTCCTCTGCTAGCCTTTTCTGGGAAAGGGAAGAGAACCCGTGGGGTGGGGTCCATGAGGGTGAAGCAGTGAGCCCAGCCTGAAGGAGTCTTTGCAGGCCCCCTGATAAGATGAAGTGGGTGTGATTATGCCCATTCTATAACTGAATATCCTCAGCTCAGAGAGGGTGGGGACGTGCCTACAGTCACACAGCAGATGCAAGGAGGAGTCTAGATGGCAGCTGGGTCCCTGCTCAAACCTCTGTTTACAGCCCCTCTTCTCTCTGCAAAGGAGGGAGGTTATTGCTCCTGCTGACTGCTTCAGGGTCCACAGCCAAGACCCCTGCTCCACCTCCAGCTTGGGGTCCTACCTCTACCTCTGCAGGTGGATGGTCAGAGGAGGAGAGGGGAGAAACCTGCTAGGCCACAGATGGGGAGAGCCTCAGCTTCTAGATTTGCCACGGGACCTTCGGCTGCTGTGTAAAAATTATAACAAAACAATACAATATATAAATAGAAATCTAACAGCTGTTTATGTAACATTTACCTTCTATTAGGTGGTAGAAGCAATCCAGAGATGATTTAAAGGATGCAGGAAGACGTGTAGGTTCCATGCAAATACTATGCCATTTTACATCTGAGCATCCTTGAATTTGGGGGTCCCTGGGAGTCCTGGAGTCCATCACCAGGCATGATGCAGCTGTCTTCAGGTCGGGTCTAAAGCCAAGCCCCTGGCCTGGCCCTGGGTTCCCACTGTGCGGGAGCCCCCTGCCCAGTGTTCTTCCCACGGCGCCGGAACCCCTGGCCCAGTGTTCTTCCCATGGCGCGGGTGCCCCCAGCCCAGTGTTCTTCCCATGGCGCGGGAGCCCCCGGCCCAGTGTTCTTCCCACGGCACTGGAACCCCCTGCCCAGTGTTCTTCCCACGGCGCCGGAACCCCTGGCCCCGTGCTCTTCCCATGGCGTGGGTGCCCCCAGCCCAGTGTTCTTCCCATGGCGTGGGTGCCCCCAGCCCAGTGTTCTTCCCATGGCGTGGGTGCCCCCAGCCCAGTGTTCTTCCCATGGCGCAGGTGCCCCCAGCCCAGTGTTCTTCCCATGGCGTGGGTGCCCCCAGCCCAGTGTTCTTCCCATGGCGCGGGTGCCCCCAGCCCAGTGTTCTTCCCATGGCGCGGGTGCCCCCAGCCCAGTGTTCTTCCCATGGCGCAGGAGCCCCCAGCCCAGTGTTCTTCCCATGGCGCAGGAGCCCCCAGCCCAGTGTTCTTCCCGCTGTGTGGGAGCCCGCGGCCCAGTGATCTTCTCACAACACAAGAGCCCTTCCCTTCGGTTGGGTCTGGTCCTGCTGTCCCTGTGCAGTTACCTCTCCAGTCAAACGACCTCAAGGTCCCTCTCTGCACTGCTGTTTTAGATCCACCAAATGCCTTGCATTCCATTTCCCTCTCACTGAGGGGGTCAGAACTTACTGCTTGAATCCCATATCCTCTGAGAAAAGAGAAAGCCACTGTCTGATGGATCCTGGGACCCCCAGAGTGGATCATGACACAGCAAGAACCAGGAAGGACCTTCCCTTCCCTGGTGAGGGTTGTTGAGGGCACCCGGCTGCAGCGGGGGCTGAGGGGCTGAAGTCACTGGGAGCTGTCCCCGGTGCTGACCTCAGTCTGCTTCTCAGCCAACCAGGCACTGCTGGCTCAAAGGCTGACCCAATCTCCATCCTAACCAGGCACTACTGGCCCCAAAGGCTGACCCAATCTTTGTCCTAACCAGGCACTCCTCACCCCTAATGCTGACTCAGTCTCTGTCCTAATCAGGCAGTGCTCGCCCCAAGGCTGAACCAATCTCTGTCCCAACCAGGTACTGCTGGCCCCAAAGGCTGAACCAAGCTCTGTCCCAACCAGGCATCACCCAGCCGAAAGGCTGACCCAGTCTCTGTCCTAACCAGGCACTGCTCACCCCTAATGCTGACCCAATCTCTGTCGTAACCAGTCCTTTGGGCTTTCTCATGTCCCTTGCCAGATCTGATTCCCATTTACACCCTCTCAACTTCCTTTGTCTAACACATGTTAACCAAAGGGCACTGTCACCAGCCACAGTCTTAGCTGGTGTAAAACACGGAGACAGTGGATTTGGCCCTGCCCTCAGAGAGTTCACAGTGGGTAGGGGAGACAGACAGGCGTGTGAGTCACTGTCCTGAGCCGCCGAAGGTTTGGAGCTTCGAGGGACGTCGGAGGAGTCATTTATGCCAGCACCCTGGCCCCGGCTGCTCAGCTGCATTGCCGCATGCTTGCTGTGCCAGGCTTGGTCCTTCTGTGGAAGCTGCTCAGGAGCCACAGGCTGGCTTACTCATGGCTACTTGTGAATTTTTAAAAATTTGAAGGTGGTCAAAAAGGTGAGGTCAAGGGTCTGTTTCCACCCCCAGATGTGCAGCTGATCTTGGGCAGACTCCCCGAGCCTCAGTCTCCTCTCTGTGAATCGATAAGCCCCACTTTGGAGCACTGCAGGAAGATCAGATATGATCAGACACCAGAAGAACTTGGAAAATAGTGGCGTCCTGTGTAAGGGTTCATGTTAGTTTTGAGTCAAGAATTAAACCTTTGTTTTTATTTCTTGGAAATAATTCCAACAGAATTTATCAAACATGTGTGTAGCATACGGGTTCTTCTGCTCCATCCAGGTTCTCGGATCTGGTCCTATCAATGACCTCTTGGTCAGTCATCTCCCTCGTAAGCCTTAGACTCCCATCTCTGGCCCTGGGAAAGTAGCGTATTCCCCACAGAGGGGTTGGAGGGACCCATGGTGGAAGTCATTGTCTGTCCCTGGGAACCCCTGCCTCACCTCTTAGGTGATCCCTGCAGGCTCTAAACTCATTCCTGGTCTTTGTCCTCCCTCCCCTATGACCTGTTCTGTACAGAGTAGCCGAGGACTCGTCCTTCAACACAAGTCAGACCCTGTCCCCACCGTTGAGCATGCAGCAGCTCTTGTGGGTCTCAGGGCAGTATTGGAAGTCCTCACTGCACCCCCCTGCCAGGCCCCTGAGCTCGCGGTGCCTCCTTCCTGACTGCCTTGCCTCTCATTCTCCTCCCTGATTCTCCGGGCACTGCACACACAGTCAAACCTGCAGCAAGGAAGGTGTCACAGGTGTGAAGGCCACATCAGAAAGATTCAGGCCCCAACCCATGCTCGCGAGGATGGCTGCTATAAAAAACAAGAACAGGGCCGGGCGCGGTGGCTCACGCCTGTAATCCCAGCACTTTGGGAGGCCGAGGCACGTGGATCATGAGGTCAAGAGATCAGGACCATCCTGGTCAACATGGTGAAACCCCGTCTCTACTAAAAATACAAAAAATTAGCTGGGCATGGTGGCGCGTGCCTGTAATCCCGGCTACTCAGGAGGCTGAGGCGTGGGAATTGCCTGAACCCAGGAGGCGGAGGTTGCGGTGAGCGGAGATCGCGCCATTGCACTCAGCCTGGGGGGTAACAAGAACAAAACTCTGTCTCAAAAAAAAACAAAACAAAACAAGAACAACAATAAATGTCAGCAAGGATGTGGAGACACTGGAACCCCTCCTGTGCACTGCTGGGGCGGCTGCTGCACAAGACAGACCGACAGTTCCTCAAAAATTAAAAACAGAATTACCATACGATCTGGCAATTCCACCTCTGTGTATACACTCAGAAGAATGGAAAACAGGGACTCACATAAATATCTGTACATTTGAGTTCATAGCAGCATTATTCCAAGTGGCCACAAAGTTAAAGCAACCCAACGTTTGAATGAATGGATGCACCAAGTGTGGTCCATCTATACCTTGGAATATTATTTAGCCATGAAAAGGAAAGAAATCCTGGCCCAGGCTACCACTTGGATGAACCTTGAAGATACCGCAGTAAATGAGTAAGACAGAAGGGGTCAAATGTTGTGGGATTCCATTTGTAGGAGGTCCCAAGGGTATTCAGATTCCCAGAGACAGAAGGTGGAAGGAGAGGTCTCAGGGGCTGGGGATGGGCAAATGGGGAAGGAGTGTTTAATGGGGACAGAGCCTCAGTTTGGGAAGATGAGAATGTTCTAGAAACAGATGGTGGTGACGGGCGCACAACAGTGAGAATGTGCGTAATGCCACTTAGCTGCACACTTAAAAATGGTCACAAGGGTAAATTTCATGTCATACGTATTTTACTACACACAGACATGGTACTGGAGAAAAAGAAAGAGACCCGGAAGCCGATACGATGCAGCCCCCACTGGCCGAAGGTGGAGAATTTGCGCTTCCTGAGGATCGCGCGGGGAATGACCGCCGTCCGCTGACATGCGCTGGAGATGGTCACCTTCATGAGTCTGTAAAGATTAAAACAGACGCCTAACTGAGCACATCTGGGAGATACTGCTGTGAGCATTTGTGGGGACATATAATTTCATTTCTCATGTGGAGAGTCACCGGCGAGGGCCTGTTTATCTGTATGAGAGAGAGGCCAGGCCAGCCTCCCTGCGAGGCCCCCAGCAGGACACAAGCATCCCTGTTGGTCCACACCTTTGTCAACACTTGGTATTATCAGTCTTCTTAACTTTCCCCATTCTCGAGGGAGTGCAGTGGTTTTAACTTGTCCTTTCCTAAAGACTAATGATGCTGAGCTTAATTTCAGACCCTTGTTAGTTATTAATAATCTTCCTTAGTTAAGAACCTGTTCAAGTCTCCGGCCCATTTATTATTTTCTAACATTTTTAGTTTTTAATGTATTATTATTTGAGACAAGGTCTTGCTCTGTCACCCAGGCTGGAGGGCAGTGGCACAATCATAGCTCACTGCAGCCTCAACCTTTGAGCTTAAGTGATCCTCCCACCTCAGCCTCCTGAGTAGCTGGGACCACAGATGTGCATCACCACAACAAGCTGATTTCTGTATTTTGTGTAGACAGGTGGTCTCACCGTGTTTCCCAGGCCAGTCTACAACTCCTGAGGTCAAAAGATCCTTCCGCCTCGGCCTCCCAAAGTGCTGGGATCACAGGCGTGAGCCATGGTACCTGCCTACCCTCCATTGTTAAATCTGGTTATTATTGATTTGTCAGAATTTTTTTTAATGTATATTCTGGACAAAATTGTTGTTGCTGTTGTTTTTAACCAGATACACAATTTCACAAATGCTTTCTCGCCTAGTCCATGGTTTGTCTTTTCATTTTCTTTAAATGCTTCTGCAGGGAAAAGCTTTTCATGTTTGTAGAGTCCAAGCTACAAACATTTGTCATTTGCAGTTTGTGTCTGTGCCTTTGTGTCCAGCGGAGAATTTGCCAAGTTTATTCCCACGTTCTCCATTGTTCCTCCAGAGGGTTTACGGCCTTAGTCCCCCACTCAGCCTTGTGGTCCGCGGTGACTGATCGATGGGTCCCAGGCTGAGAAGGGCCTGTGTGATTCTCACGAGCTCCTCATGGCATTTGGGGAGATCAGGAAGAGCCAGCGCTCCAGGTCGGCAGTGGACAACTACGGATCATGATGTCACTGACTCTCCCTTGCAGGGTTTCACCACCCAGAGTCCCTTTCTCATGTGACCTGCACAGCAGGTGACACGGAAAGAAGATTGGGCGTTACTTCTCCATTCTGTTGTGCAGGTAAAGAGGCTAAAACACAGCTACTCAGACACCCGCCCAAGGCCACACAGCTGAGCTAAGGCTTCTGTCCTGGGCTTACTTTTCCGCCCCGGGCAGACCCCTTCCCCCTCACCCACCACAGGTTTCTCACCTGCCTGGAGTTTACTTTGTACCCGGGTCAAGCCTCCTCTCTCAGCCTGTGGGGTAACCCGGAAGAGCTCGGAAATTGCCCCACATTGGCATCCCTGTATTTGTACATGCGACAAACACAGGAACCAGTTGACTGGCTGTTGGGGGATGGGTGCAGAGCACTTGGCTGACTGGGACTCAAAGCAGGTCCTCGCCAAGGCCTGGCCAGCCTGCGTCTGATGTGGTACTTGGTCTCCGTCAGGGTAGCAAGCTGATCCAGGACCTCGCTGTCGGCCACACCAGGGTTTTCTGCTCACCCCGCCTAAAGCGGCATTGCCAAGGTACTTCTGGTTGTCAAGACACCAGCAGGATCGGATGGCACACTTCACACAGAGTGGCAAGAAGAGGGCCTAGTCAGGACAGTAGGGTGTCAGGGGCACAAGGAAGGGTCTCGTGCCTGGCTTTGCTACAGCTGAGCTCTTACCACCTCTAGTCCTCAAGGGACAAGGTGGGCAGGCAGTTATGGCAGAGAGAGAGATACAGAGGGACAGAGGAGAGGGGAAGACAGAGAGACAAAGAGAAAGAGGAGGGAGGGAGTGAGAAGGAGGGAGAGACAGAGAGACACAGAGACAGGAGAGAGAGAGCAGAGGGAAGGATCCTCAGCTAGACACACTCCAGGTCCCAGCAACCTCGGGGTGGAAGAGCCAGGGCACTGAGGACCTGACCTCGCTCTTCTCCCTCCCACTGCTCTCCACCGGGTTCCCTACTGGCCAAACCCGGCTGGAAGGCAGAGACTGTGGAAGTCCAGAGATGTACCCATGCAGGTCAGCACAGCGGAGCAAGGGGCAGCAGAGGGAGGACGCAGAGAGGCGGACGTGCGGTGGAGAACTCAAGCTCCCCTTGGGCTCAATGAGCTACGAGCCACCACGATTACTAGACTTATAAGTAAGCATACAGGGGAATCCCCCATTTCCTCCCCAGACGGGGGGGAATATAAGTAAATGCCCGCTTTGAGTGTGTGTAGAGGCGGAATGGGAGAATTCCTGGGAAGCAGCCTGCCTCCAGAGGCTTGCAGGCAGAAGCTCGCGGGGCTTTGGGGTCTCAGGAGAGACTGGACGGAAGGCTGGGCCTTCCAGGGAGGCTGCACAGGGCGGTGGAAGGTGGCCAGCTCTGGACCAGAGAGACCTGAGTTTAAACAACAGCTCCCCAGCTGTGGGATCCCGGGCCAAAGATGCCACAATGACGCTTCCCCGCCACCTCTAGAAAAGGGTAAAGCCACCTGTCCTCAGGGGTGACTGGAGGGACTATGCGAAGTTGAATGAATGGAGTGCCTGGGAGCTGCCCATCAGTGCTGTCAATCTCCACGTTCCTCAGAGGCATCGGAGAGCAGGGAGCCCCAGGAGAGGCATGTGGCCGGAGCCGCCCGGGATGGAGGCCACAGAGCCCGGCCTCGGTGGGGAGCCGTTCTCCAGCAACAGAGTTTTGGGGGCCCAGACATTTGAAAAACATTTCGAGACATCTAAAGAGCTGCAAAGACACGTGGCTTTGCTTAGGCCCTGACCGGAGCCGCCTTTCTTGTGGGATTTGGCCCCTTTCCCTCTCGGAGCCCAAGGAGACAGGAGGGGAAAATGAAAAACAAAGTTTTAGGGAATGATCGCAGCTTCTTTCCTTCCTTGCTGCCTCTCCTTCCCTTTCAAGTTGACAGAAGAGAGCTTCTCCCCTTCCAGCTTTTGCACAAATGTGAAATGGAGCATTTTCACAGTCTCAGGCACCACATTTGATTCCGATTTGCGCCTGGAGTGTGATGACAAGCGCCCCTGGCCAGTAACGGGCGAGGCCAGGCTGGGGCAGGGGAAGCCCCAGGCGCTGGTATTATTCGTCTTGCTGCTGCAGCTATCAGCAAGCCGGCCAGCGGGTACTGGGAGAGCCCCAGCCCTGTGGGGGGTGGGGAGGCAGAGAGCCACGTGGCCACCCCACACTGGAAGGGCAGGGGTTGCTGAGGGGAGCAAGTGACCACGCCAGGCCAGGTGTGGACACCCTGTGAGTGGACACTGGGCATTTAGATGGACCAGCAAGGGGAGGTAAGGCAGCTGCTGGAGTGTCTGTAGCCGAGGTAGTTTGGGCAGTGGTGAGACTGGGAATCAGGTGATGGCCGTTGCATTTGGCTCTGTCCTAGGGGACAAAGGTACCCCAGTAGGTTGTAGACCCTGAATCCAATGCCATTCTTCTCCCCAGGTCTCTGCCGTGTAACCTGGAGGTGCCTTTCCACTCTGGCTCTGCTCCGCCCGTGACTTTCTTTTGCCAATAGAAAAGGCAGATATGAATGATGCCAGTCCAGAGTCCTGGCCCCTGGGAGCCTCGTGTGTTACTGTGAGCTCTCCGCTTCCTCCGCCATTCCTATGAGCCTGTGCCCAAGCCAGCTGGCTGGAGGATGGGAGCCCCACAGCACAGAGCCACATGCTCCCATTGTCTCGGCTAAGGCTCGTGAAATCTGCAACACCCCCACTGGAACCTGGTTGGCCCCCAGCTGACCACAGACTCCCGAGCCATGAATGGTCACGGTCATACCCCACTGAGTGTGGGCTGGTTTTGCTATGCAGCAGAAGCTCCCCGATGCAGAGGCATCTACCCTGGCGGCCACCTGCTACTCCTTTGTCACCTGTTCACCTTCTCCATCGGGCTGACAATGCTGATTAACTCCAGGGCCCTTCCACCCCGGGACACCCAGACTTTCCCCACCCCTGACTTGAGCCCACCCGCCAACCACGACAGGACAAGAAGCCACACTGGGAAGCAGCACCAGGGGCCAGAAGGCATGCTGCCTTTGGAGGTCCGTGCCCCACTCTGCTGCATGCCAGCCGTGGGACTTGGGCAAGGGACTCTGGCTCCTGCTGGATGACCTGTGGTGTTAACTAGCATCTGCTTGTCAGAGGTGCTGTGTTGGCTTATAGTATGCCACATATAAAGTGTTGGACATACCGTTGGCACTCAGCGAGTGGGGGCCCCTTACAGCAGCCCATTCCAGAGTCAGGAGCAGCAGCAGGACCTTAGGCTGGGCTCTTGTCCAGCCTCTCTGTGCAGCTACCTGGCCAGGCAGGATCTTTCTTCCCTTTGGTAGAGTGAGCAGCAGAGACATTGCCAAGTGCAAATTTGATAACCAGACACCGTGCTGGGGCTTGTGGACAGCCCGGCCTGCCTTTGATCCGGCTGTCTGGGCTGGCTGCTCTCTAGCCGCCAAGGGTCTGTTTTCCATTTTGAGTTGGGCTGGGCCTGCCGGTATGGAGGATCAGTTTTCAGGCCCCAGCAGACAAAGTCACGGGCAGGAAGGAAAGGCACACCCTTTTCCCTTTCTCTGCGGTGGTTCCCTCAGCTCCTCTGGCCCCCAGGAGCAAGATGGGGGCTGGGAGCTGCCCAGATGCTGGAAAATTTGCCATGGGCTGGAGACAAGGGTGCTCCAGGATGGGAGGAGCTCCCAGGGTGGCCCTGCAGGGCCTCAGCACGGTTGAGGTCATCAGCCGCATGGTAATGTGCAGAGCCTGGGTGCCGGGTCGCCATTAGGTTTCCAAGAGGGTTGGCAAAGCAGCACATGAGGATTCTGAGAGTGGGAATTAACTTGGTGAAGGAATGGGAGGGTCTTGACCTTGGTGGTTGCTCAGAGCATCTTTGTTGAATAAATCCACGGATGGATGGATGGGTAGATGGGTGGATAGCTGAGTGGTGAGTGGATGGATATTGGGTAGGAGGATGGATTGGTTGATGACTGGATAGATAAGTGGGTGAGTGGACAGATGAATAAGTGGGTGGCTTAATGGATGGATGGTTGGGTGGATGAATGAGTAGGTGGATGGATGGGTGAGTGAGCGGGTGGATGAGTGGATGAATGCATGAATAGGCAGATGAATGGATGAATGGGTGGGTGGATGAATCAATGGATGGATGGATGGATGGATGGATGGATGGATGAGTGGGTGGATGGATGGATGAGTGGATGGATGGATGGATGAGTGGATGGATGAATGAGAGGGTGAATGGATGGATGGATGAGTGGATGGATGGATGAGTGGGTGGATGGATGGATGGATGGATGAGTGGATGGATGGATGGATGATGAGTGGGTGGATGGATGAGAGGGTGAATGGATGGATGAGTGGATGGATGGATGGATGAGTGGGTGAATGGATGAGTGGGTGGATGGATGGATGGATGAGTGGGTGGATGGATGAGTGGATGGATGGATGAGAGGGTGAATGGATGGATGAGTGGATGGATGGATGGATGAGTGGGTGGATGGATGGATGATGAGTGGGTGGATGGATGAGTGGATGGATGGATGAGAGGGTGAATGGATGGATGAGTGGATGGATGGATGGATGAGTGGGTGAATGGATGAGTGGGTGGATGGATGGATGGATGAGTGGGTGGATGGATGAGTGGGTGGATGGATGGATGAGTGGATGGATGGATGGATGAATGGGTGGATGGATGGATGAGTGGGTGGATGGATGGATGAGTGGATGGATGGATGGATGAGTGGGTGGATGGATGGATGATGAGTGGGTGGATGGATGAGTGGATGGATGGATGAGAGGGTGAATGGATGGATGAGTGGATGGATGGATGGATGAGTGGGTGGATGGATGGATGATGAGTGGGTGGATGGATGAGTGGGTGGATGGATGGATGAGTGGATGGATGGATGGATGAGTGGATGGATGGATGGATGAGTGGGTGGATGGATGAGTGGATGGATGGATGGATGAGTGGGTGGATGGATGGATGGATGAATGGATGGATGGATGAGTGGGTGGATGGCTGGATGAGTGGGTGGATGGCTGGATGAGTGGGTGGATGGATGAGTGGATGGATGGATGGATGAGTGGGTGGATGGATGGATGAGTGGATGGATGGGTGGATGAATGCATGAGTGGGTTGATGAATGATGAATGGGTAGGTGGAAGAATGAATGGATGAATAGATAAATGATTGGTGGACAGATGGGTGGATAGAAGAGTGGATGAGTGAGTGAATGGATGAATGGGTGGATGGATATGGAGGTGGATAGTTGAAGAGATAGATGCTAGATTGATGAATTTTACCCTGCTTTGGCTCCGAAGAAGAGAGGGTCATGATGTTCTCATTGACAGAAGAATAGCCATAAGCTTGGCCTTCTCTCCTCTTAGGATAAAACAAGGTAATGGTTTGAAAGCCATGTGGGATGACAATGTGTGTCATAAGAAGAAAGAGAAACTTGGAATCAGACTTGGAATCTTGGCCAAACTACTATCTCTCACTGTGGACTTGGGCAAGTTCCCGGATGTCAGCTTGGAGAATGAGGAGCCTTGTCTCTGCTCACCTGTGTCCACGCATCACTGCCACAGACTTAGCTGTGTCCTCCTCCCTCACCTCCCCAATGCATATGTCAAAGTCCTAACCTCCCATGTGACTCTATTTGGAGATAGGGCTTTGGGGAGATAACTGAGTTCAGATGAGGTCCTGAAGGTGAAGTCCTCGGGGTGGGCTCAGTGCCCTTACAGGAAGAAACGAGACATCAGAGCATGTGCTCTCTCTGCCATGTGCACACACAGTGAGAAGGTGACTGTCTACATGCCAGTAAGGGCCCTCGCCAGGAACTGAATTGGCTGGCACCTTGAACTCAAACTCCCAGCCTCCAGCACTGTGAGGACATAAATGTCTGTTGCTTGTCTAACCCGTCCAGTCTGCGGAATGTTCTTATGGCAGCCTGAGCTGACTACCCTGGCACACAGTAGCAATAAAAAACTCATTCACTGACCAGCACCATCACTCTGAACCTCCGTTTGTTCAAGTGAAAAATGGGGGCAGTAGCAGACACCCCTCCCTGGAGGGGTGTTGTGAAGTCAGCCACAGTGAGTGGTAGAGCTGGATGTAGTGGTTGCATACAACGACACACTTTCATTTCATTAAAAAAAAAATTAGAGATAGAGTCTCGCTATGTTTCCCACACTGGTCTCAAACTCCTGATGTCAAGCAACCCTTCCACCTCAGCCTCCCAAAGTGCTGGAATGACAGGCATGAGCCAAAGTCCCCAGCCAAGATGACACTCACTTTAGCAGATTATTCTATCATAATCATTAAATAAAGGACCTTCAATAACTTGGAATCAGTAACAACACGCCCGTCTCACAATGGGTGGTACCTTTCAGGATGGGGTCTTGCTTCCTTCACAGGAGGACTGCAGGTGAGCTGGGTGGGAAGTCCACTCCATGCTCTCCCCGTGTCTCCACCATGTCTCTCCCCGTGGTTCCAGGATGGCTGCCCCTACTCCACCCATCTTGTCACATCGCAGCGATGAAACAGGAAGCAAGGGGGACTGCTGGTCTGGCCAAGGGGCCTCTCCCTTTCACGGATCAGGAGAGAAAACGTTCCCAGATGTCCTACATCTTGTTGTCCTGACGTGAAACACAGGACCTTCTGGAAGGGATTGAATTGCCATGACCTTACATCAGGGACTGCTGAACTTTTTCTGTGAAGGGCCTGATAGTGAACACTTCTGGCTTTAGGAGCCATATGATCTCTGACTCAACCATGAGGTTGCAGCACAAAAGCAGCCACATGCCGGGCACACCCATGCCCACCTGTGGTCCCAGCTACTCCAGAGGCTGAGGTGGGAGGATTGCTTGAACCCGAGAGCTCGAGACCAGCCTGGGCAACATAGCAAGACCCCGTCTCTTAAAAAAATAAAACCAGCCTCAGATGATGCATAAATAAATGGATGTGGATGTCTTTCAATAAAACTTGATTTACAAAAATAAGCTATGAGTGGGATTTGGTCCACGGGGTATAGTTTGCTGATCTCTGCCTTAGACCAAATGATACTCACCCCTTGGGGCTGACCAAATTGCAGCCAGTGAATCTGCCAGAAGCGTTTAAGCCAGGCTTGCATCTCCTGGGTGGAAGGAGCAGTGGCCAGAGCCTCCTGACCCTCCAGTGGAGGACTTCCCACACCTCCATGCTGGGGAGCAGAGAGGGACTGGCAGCTGAGTGTGGACTGGGTTGGACACCAAGGCAGGGAGCTGCTGATGCTGAGCCTGTCACACATGCTGAGAACAGCAGAAAGGACCTGTGGGGCGTGCCTACAGACACCCAGAGCACATGTGACTGTTAGACTCACCCCAACACTTGGCAGTGGAGGGGTGTCCCTGTCCCTCCCTGGGGGCTGATGCCCGGGCCCACTGTGCATCAGGATCTGCATTTCACAGGCTGCCTCAGTGGCTCCAAACAGGAAGTAAGTCTAGAAACCCTGGTGTGCTCTCGTTTTATTCTCCAAGGAATTCTTTGGGACAGGTGACAGCCTCTCTCTTACAGCTGGGGACATGGAGGCACAGGGCTGTGAAGATGCATTCGATCTGAGAATTCACCCCACATGAGTCTGTAGATGGTGGTGCCTGCTGCCGACCTGGGCACAGGGTCAGCAGCCCAGAGGTCAACCAGAACCCTTCTAGAGCACAGTGTGGTGTGGCCCTGAGCACCCAGGAAGCTTCAAAGTTCTGGCTCTTAGACCTAGGAGCTCTCCTCCAGGGAGCCAACCAGGAAACAGGATGCAGAGCAAAAAGCATGCCATGCTGTTCATGTATCTATCATGATGTATTTATCACAACATAAAAACCCTTTCATTTTGAGATAATTGTTGACTCACACGCAGTGGTAAGAAATGATTCAGAGAGATCCTATGTACCCTTCACCCAGCTCCCCTGTGGTAACATCTTGCATAGCTGGAGGAGACCAACCAGGACATCAACACATTAGGAGACAGTCCATCCATCCTACTCCAACTCTTGGTTTTGCATGGCATTGTGTGGTGTGTGTGTGTGTGTGAATGTGGGTGTGTATGTGTGTGCATAGTATGTGTGGTGCATGGTGTGTGTATGCATGTGTGGGTGTGTGTATGTGTGTGGTGTGTGTATATGTGTGTGGTGTGTGTGCGTGTATGTGGGTGTCTGGGGTATGTGTGTGGTGTGTGTGCGGTGTGTGTGTGTATGGTGTACAGTGTGGAGGTGTGGGCGTGTGTGCTGTGTATGTGATGTGTGTATGTGTGTGGTGTATGTGTGTAGTGTTTATGTATATGTGTGTGTGGTGTATGTGGCTCTGTGGTGTGTTTGGGTGTGTGGTGAGTGTGGTATGTTGTGTGTGTGCAGTGCGTGTATGTGTGGTGTATATGTATGTGTGTGTATGGTGTGTGTGTATGTGTGTAGTGCGTGTGTGGTGTGTGGTATGTGTGGTGTTTGTGTGGGGAGGTTTGTGGATGTGTATGTGGGTGGGGTGTGGGTGTGTGGTGTATGTGTGTGTGTGCATGTGTGTGTATATGTGTGTGTGTGGGTATTGGTGTGTGCATGTGTATGCATGTGTGTGGTGTGATGTGTATGGGTGTGTATGTGTGTGGTGTGTATATGTGTGTAGGTGTGTATTCGTGTGTGTGGTGTGTAGCATGTGTGTGGGTGTGTATTCATGTGGGGGTGTGTGGGGGTGTATGCATGTGTGGTGTGTGTGTGCATGTGTGTGGTGTGTGTGTGCCTGTGTGTGGTGTATGTATGCATGTGTGGTGTGTATGTATGGTATGCGTGTGGGTGTGTGGTGTGTTTGTGTCCGCCAGTGTGTGGGTGTGTATGCATGTGTGCTGTGTGTGTGTGCCTGTGTGTGGTGTGTGTGTGCCTGTGTGTGGTGTGTGGGTGTGTATGCATGTGTGTGTGCATGTGTGGTGTGTGTGCATGTGTGTGGTGTGTGTGCCTGTGTGTGGTGTATGTATGCATGTGTGGTATGTATGGTATGCGTGTGTGTGTGTGTGGTGTTGGGGCGCAGGGCCACACCCGCCTTTGTGTGTGCCTGTATGTGGTGTGTTGGTGTGTATGCATGTGTGTGTGCTGTGTGTGTGCATGTGTGGTGTGTGTATGCATGTGTGTGTGCTGTGTGTGTGCATGTGTGGTATGTGTATGCATGTGTGTGTGCTGTGTGTGTGCATGTGTGGTGTGTGTATGCATGTGTGTGGTGTGTATGTATGTGTATGCATGTGTATGTGTTGTGTATGTGTGTGTGCACACCTGTGTGGTGTGTGGATGTGTATGCATGTGTGTGGCATGTGTGTGGTGTGTGGGTGTGTGTGGGTGTGTGTGGTGTGGGTGTGCCTGTGTGTGGTGTGTATGTGCTTAGTCTTGTGCAATTATTCTTCACACATGTAGCTTCAAATGGCCACTACCCCAGTCAAGATTCAGGGCACTGTTTTAGAAAACAACCATTTGCAATGCTTGCGTATCTGTCACAAGGGAAAGTGATTTAAAAGATTCTGCTTCTGTAATTCAGTTATGCCCGCGTCCCGCTGCTTCTACTTCTTCCGTGGCTCCTGGCAGAGCAGAGACTCCTGCAGCCATTTCACTGTGGAGGAAACAGGCTCGGAGAGGTGATGTTGGGGCGCAGGGCCACACCCGCCTTTGTGGGGGAAACGTCAGCGTCCACCTCCTCCCACTGTGCTGTCTTTCCTGGGACGGGTGGGCAGGGAGGATGCCCGCTAGGGGTGTGGGGAGGCACAGCCCACCTCCTCCCATCCTGCCCACCAGTGCACTCCGTCTCTCCAGTGTGCAGCCCACTCACCCACAGGGAGGCACGGGAAAGGGCAGCATCCAGAGAGAACTGCAGAGGAAGAGGCAGGGGATTCTGCGGGAGCTGTGCTGGGCGTCACTTCTGTGTCGCCCGGGTCACTGCTGTCTGCGGGTATTTGATTCTGTCCCCTCCCTTGCCGCTCCCTGCAAGGCCACCGCGTGGCGCACCGTCCCCCAGACTGAACCCCAGGTTTCGTCCGTGCTTCGTGCCGCCGCTGTGACCTTCATCCTTCCCTTGGAGTGACACCTTCCCAGGCCCTACTTTCCGCACATTCTATAACTTCTCTAATTAAAAAAAGATTCACACGAAAACCATCCTTCTCAGCAAACTGACAGAAGACCAGAAAACCAAACACTGCATGTTCTCACTCATAAGTGGGTGTTGAACAATGAGAGCACACAGACACAGGGAGGGGAGCATCACACACCTGGGCCTGTCGGGGGTGTATACAGGCTAGGGGAGGGACAGCAGCGGGTGGGGGGATTGGGGACGGATAGCATTAGGAGAAATACCTAATGTAGATGACAAGGGTTTGGATGCAGGAAACCACCATAGCACGTATATACCTAAGTAACAGACCTGCACGTTCTGCACATGTGCCCCAGAACTCAAAGTATGATAATAATTAATAATAATAATACAAGGTTAGCAATGGAAACTCCCCTTAGGAAGAGATTATTCAGGAAGAAATTATGTTCACTTTCCCATTCCAACTATTGCATGAACGTTCGTGTGCTGTGTGGCCTCGGGGGAGGGTGCTGTTTATCATCGAGGCACTGGGCCGGGGGTGGAATCCACAGTCCATTCCTGCTCTGTTTCCTACCCGCTGGGTGGTGCCCGGCAAGTCCCTCTCCCAGCGGGCGCCTGGAGCGTGCTCTGGCTCTCTGCAGCGGCTCTGGGAAGGCAGCCTGAGACTGGAGGGTGCAGGCACCCGGCTCATCCCCAGAGCGATGGCAAGACCAAACCCAACCAGTAACGTTGGTAAGGAAAGCTGCTTTCTTCGAAGGAGGAGCTTGTAGAGACTGGGTTTCCTGTGCACTTGTGTTCAGAGAACGAGGCGGCAGCAGAGGGCTGGATTCATTGAGCCCATGAGTCGCTGAAAGAAATTTAATTTTAAAAGACTGGTTGATTCCAGGACATTCACTGAGGACTCCCTGTGTGCTGGGCCAGGGGCTGGCGCTGGAGGCAGGATGACGAGACAGGCTCCTGCCCACAAGGAGTTGGCCATCAGTGCGGGCAGCAGACAGAGGAGCCTGGGGTGGCACCCCTGCTGGCAGCCCTGAGGTGGGGGAGAGCACGGGGGCATGAGAGGCCCTGACCTGTCCTCAGTGGGCCAGGGAGTAATCCTGGATACAAGATCCAAATCTTAAAGGGTGGCTGAGGGTAGAGAACCACGCAGACAGGAATGAAAGAGAGCACTGGAAAGCCGGACAAAGGCTTGCGGGGTGTGGGGAGCAAGTGTGCGCATTCGGGGCGGAGGCCAGGCCAGGCTGGGGAGGGAGGGAACCGTGGGTGCCCTGTGGGCCTCATCTCGTGGGCTCTGGCTCCATCCAGACCAGCTGTGCAACCACAGGTTTAATCCTTCAGCGTCTCGAGCCTCAGTTTCCTTATCTGTAAAACGGGGATGGGAATTGCTCCCCATAGGGCTGGCCTCTGGAGGGAAGGTAAACTGTGGAGTGTTGGCCGTGGGCTCCGACATGGCCCCAGCAGGGATGAGTCGCCTCCTGCTCTCTTCCTGCCCCAAATAATTGTTCGATCTCACCTGAACAGGGAGCAAGATGGTTCAATTCCTCGCACAGGCACGGCGTGGCCCACTTTCTATCTGCCCGGCAGCTGTAGCTTGCTCTATGAATCACACCTTCCATGGGGGTCCCTCCCCTGACCTCTGTCCTGCCCACCTGTGATCTCCCTGAGTTACCAGCAGAGGCCTCAGCCACACAGGACCCTCGGGCCCACAGCCTCCATCCCCATTTGGAACATGCCTGACCCTTCCGTTAGCACTCACAGTGCCAATGCTCTCCTGTCTGGGCCCACCGGCTGCACAGGTGGAGTCTGGGGGTAGGGGTGGGTCACAGAGCCAGAAGGCAGGACACCTGGGGACACTGGGCAAACAGGTTCCCTTCTTGGATTGGGGCGGGGTGTCCACATCTGCAAAATTAAGTGGTTGGAAGAGGCCTAGTCTGCAATCCCGTGTTCTAGGTGTCAGTGTTTGTGTCAGGGTCAGGCGACACCAACAGATAGACAGACAGACATCGAAAGAGAGACGGAATGAGCCTAGGTGTCAATGTTCTCATGCCTGATTGAAGAAGAGTGGGAAGCGGGAAGATTCAGGGTCAGTGCCCGCTGTGAGGAGAGGGGCTGCGGCCCCTGTGTCTGGAGCTCCCAGTGCCCTTTCTGGTTTCATCTTCCACGGGTTCAGTGAGTGCGGTTGCACCCCTGCTGGGCACTGAGCCTGTGCCAGGCACAAGGACGCTCTCGAGAAACCGGGCAGTAGGTCCCACCTTCGTGGGGCTTGGCTCCTATCACAGGACAAGTGACTGAGGAAAACTGCAGCTTCTGTAGATACGAGAGGAAGGGAGGGGGCGACCGGAGGACCCAGCCGGGGAGTCGGGAGCTTGTGGGCCGGGCCACAGGGCTAGGCAGGCAGGCAGGTGCATGCTGACCAAAGACTTCTGGTGGCCCAGGGAGCCACCTGGAGCCGAGTGTTGCAGGCAGAAGCAGCAAAGGCTCTGGGGTAGCTGATGCCACCTGTTCTAGGACATGCCAAGGTCGCATGGCTGCGGGCACTCTTGCGTGGGGGCTGACGTTGGGTCCCAGGAAAGTGGGGCTGGATCTGGCAGGGCTTCGGGCCAACATGCAACTTTTGGCTCTTTCTCCAAACTCAGTCACGGCAGGATCTTGAAGAGCAGGGATGTGTTCCCCTGACATGCAGTGACTGTGTGGCTGTACTGACAGGGGAGGCTTCTGATGCTCGGCTGCAGGGCCTGGAGCTCCGCCACAGTGTCCGGCCCGGACAGGGAGGATGGCCCTAGAACTCAGGGCTGTCAGCAGGAAAGGAGCAGGTGCGGGTGCATTTTGGAACAAGGCCTGCCTTGACATGGAGGATAGATTGGAAGCTTTGGGAAAGCTCCATGAGCCCCTGAAGAACATGAGGTCTGCTTTGTGGGCAGCACTGCGCCCGCATCAGTGGGGTCCTGAAGGGTATGAAGCGGCTGCTCAGCCCCTTCCTGTCCTGGTGACGGGTCCTCTGCTCATGGCGTCGGGTTTTGGCAGAGCTGTGCTCAGAAGCCACATTGGGAAGCGCACAAATGATCGTGTATTCCGGGCGGAATGCCTGGTAATCACTGTGCCCTGTTGGATGCTACCAGATCTTGAAGCCCTCAAGACTTCTGACGCTGGTGCCCTGCGCCAGCTGTGGGGGCTTGTGTTTACGTGGTGCACCTTTTTCTATACTCTCACTCTTTCTGGATCCTTGTATTTAAAGTGAGGCAGGAGAATAGGGAATTGGGGTAGCCCAGGGCTGGGGCACGAGCAAAGGAACAGCAGATGGGGCCAGTTCGGCTAAGCCAGAGAGCAGCAGGGGCAGCTGGTTCTCGGCAGGGCTGGGCGGCACCCTGGCTACATCCTCGCTCCCGAGATAACAAGACAAGTTTCCAGCAGACTCCGATGGACCGCGGGCCAAGGGTCCACTTCAGCCTCTGATTGGTGGCAAGCCAACCCTTCGTAGGGTGTAACCAACTGGAGTCTTCTAAAGTGTACCTAGGGATGTTGCCGAATTCTTCTGGCTTTGTAAACCCTGAGGAGCATGGCGATCGCAGAGGCCCCCGAGCCGCTCGCTCCAGCCGTTTCCACTCCGTGAACTGTACTTTTGCTTTGTCAATGAATCTCTGCCTTCATTACCCGTGCTTTTACTGCTTGTCTTCTTGCTTTATTTGTCCATTTTATTCAATTATTTGCTCAATATACCAAGAGCCTGGACAACTCACAGTCAGGACCTTCCATCTGGCAACAAAAGTGTGGCTCTTTCTTTTTTTTTTTATATTTTTTTGAGAAGGAGTCTTGCTCTGTCGCCCAGGCTGCAGTGCACTGGCATGATCTCAGCACAGTGCAGCCTCTGCCTTCTAGGTTCAAGCAATTCTCCTGCCTCAGCCTCCTGAGTAGCTGGGATTATAGGCACACCACCACACCCGGCTAATTTTTGTATTTTTAGTAGAGACAGTGTTTCACCATGTTGGCCAGGCCGGTCTCGAACTCCTGATCTCAGGTGATCCACCTGCCTCGGCCTCCCAAAGTGCTGGGATTATAGGCATAAGCCACCGCACCCGGCCCAAAAGTGTGTCTCCTCAGGCGGTGTCTGTGCTTGGATGTGGTCTGCTGCTCCCTATCTTTTGAGTATTAGCCGATTCACATTTAACGGCATTATTAAGCTACTTACGTCTGTCTGCCACCTTCGCGTTAGCTTTCTATTCGTCCAGCCTGTTTTGTTCCTTTTCTCCCACTCGTTTGTCGCCTTCTTTTAGAGTCATTCTTTTAGGTCAATCTTCCCCCTCCCACGTATTAGTTATTTAACTCACTGGCCTCTTATCTTCTTGGTTTACCAAAGTCAACTACAAAGGAGTGCTTTCCCCCCTCCCCGGCTAGGCTTTCAGAATGCGGCCACTTCATTTACCTTTCCCGGCCTCTTTCTGTTACTGTTGTTACTCATCTGAATCCAGCATGTATTTTAAAAGTAACTCCATGTCCAGCTGGATCCGCCTACACGTTTGCCCTCTTGCTGCTTTCGGCCGTGGCTTTTCTTCTTTGTTTCTAGCCGAGGTTATCTCCCTTCTGTCTGAAGCCTCTCTAATGTATATTTTTAACCGCAGGTTGACTCACAACTGACCCTCTCCAACCTGGTTTACCAGGAAATGTCTTTATCGTGCTTCGTTTGTGAAGATCTTTTGCTGGGTATAGAATTCCGAGCTTGCAGGGCGTTTTTATTTCATTAAAGTTTTTGGTTTCGTTGAAGTCAACTGTCATCTTTTCATTGCTCCTTTTGTTGCCCGTGTGATACGCCTTCTTTTGTTTGAGATGGAGTCTCGCTCTGTCGCCTAGGCTGGAGCGCAATGAAGTGATCTCGGCTCACGGCAACTTCCGCTTCTGGGGTTCAAGCCATTCTCTTGCCTCAGCCTCCTGAGTAGCTGGGATTACAGGTGCCCACCACCATGCCCAACTAATCTTTGTATTTTTTAGTAGAGACGGGGTTTCACCATGTTGGTCAGGCTGGTCTTGAACTCCTGACCTCAGGTGATCTGCCCACCTTGGCCTCCCAAAGTCCTGGGACTACAGGCGTGAGACACTGCGACCAGCAGATGTGCTTTCCTTCTGGAGTGGAATGTGCTGTGTTCAGTGTTTTCTGTGTTTTGTTATCAGCGGCTCCACTGCTAAGGTGTGGCTTTCTTTGTATCCTTCTTAAGGTTTTTTATGGTTCTTGAATTGGTAGCTTGATATTTTTTCTTACACTTTGTAAAATTCCCTGCTTCAGTCCACTCTTTTCTTCTAAGACCACAGTCTATGTGTGTTCGACCATCACATCCTGTCCTGTACATTTATTATTTTTTCCTCCGGTCTGTATTTTCCATTCTTCTTGCTCTCCTCATTTTAGCCTCAATATTTTCTCTTTTTTTCTTAGTCCATTTATGCTTTTATAGCCTCAATATTTTCTACCTCAGCGTCCACTCCATTATCCTTTCCTGCTCTGGCCACTATGAGAACTGGTGAGTCCATCAGTTGGGTTCTTCATTTCTGTTTTCAGACTTTTCAGTTCTGCAAATGCTGTTGGCTCATCTTTCCAGATTCTTATTATCCTCCCTCTTGTAGAGGGGACAGGAGCTACTGAGGGAGGGGTGGAGCCCTAAGACCTGGGGCACAGATGGGAGCATCAGGTGCTCAGGGAATGTGGAAGGGGACAGCTGGGGCTGGTGGTGCCATGCAGGAGGTTTGGAGGGCGGGGAAGGGGTGATGCAGTCCATTTCAGCCTTGATGAATTCCAGGGGCCAGGGGACACTGGGGCAAAGATCCCTGGAGGCAGCTGGAGCTCGGCAGAATTCAGGAGGGAGATGAAGTCTGCAGAGATGGCGAGCCGGCCCCAGGTGAGTGGGAAGAGTAGGAGGAGCAGGGGCAGCAGGTGGAGGAAGGGAGAGTGAGGAGGCGTGGCCGGGGAGGGGGCAGGGCAAAGTGGTGCTTTGGGAAAGGGAGGGAGGAGAGCATTTCCCAGCAGAGGTAGGAACCAACAGCACGAACTGCCACAGAGGGCTCCCCTGAGATGAGGGCTCTGCTCCCCAGGGTACGGCATGGGGTGGCCAGGCCAGGAGCCAGGTTTGAAGTTAGCAGTGGTATCACTGAGAAGGGAGTGGCCAGGGGATGAGGGTGCCTCATAAACCAGAGAGCAGACCTGGGCTGCCCGTGGGGGCCTGAGCCGAGGATACCCAGACAAGGACCCTAGCACAGGCAGCAACAGCACAGAGCACTTGCAGTCAACTCCCACCGCCGGGCCTCCAGGGCCCCTACTGGCCCAGGAATCCACCCTCTGAGCTGCAGGAGCAGCCCCAGGACCCTGGAAGGGAGATGCAGCAGACGGAGGTGGGTCACACCTGGTCAGATTTCAAGGGCCAACTTCAAAGGGGCCATGAGGCTGGGCAAAGGAGCCCCGGCCCAGGAATGCTGCAAGCGGGGAGGGTGAGAAGCCTCCGTGAGAGTGGCTTGGCCTCCGGTGGGGAAGTGGTCCAGGGCCAAGGGAAAGTTTACGCTGGGTAGGGGCAGCCCAAGTGCCTGTGGTCCCATCCGCCTTTCAACTGCCTCCGTGGGACACCGGGAGGGTGACTTGCTCCTGCCAGGCTGTGGTACTCTTCTCCAAAAATTGGTGAAGGAAAATAACACCCACCCAGTCTGCCTCGTGAGATGCCAGATGCAGAAGTCTCCACCTCTGCTAAGGGCTGAGCTCATGTGTGAAGAGTTGCTCCCACCTGTGTGCAAAGAGTGCCAGAGTCACGGAGACATCAAGGACAGCCACTCCCAGAGGAGGGAGAGTGCCTGCGTTCCGGAGCTTTCCTCCTATCCGCACACACATGTACAGGCATGTGTGTACGCACATAGATAGCACAGACTGTGCACACACTCACTTATACACACAGGTACACACACACGCAGGAATACACATACACGTAGGTATGCACATACACGCAGGTACACACATATACACAGGTACACATACACGCAGGAATACACATACACGTAGGTACATACATACACGCAGGCTCACATACATGCAGGTACACACATACACACAGGTACACACACACGCAGGAATACACATACACGTAGGTACATACATACACGCAGGCTCACATACACGTAGGTATGCACATACATGCAGGTACACACATATACACAGGTACACACACACTCAGGAATACACATACACGTAGGTACGCACATACACGCAGGTACACACATATACACAGGTACACATACACGCAGGAATACACATACATGTAGGTACATACATACACGCAGGCTCACATACATGCAGGTACACACATACACACAGGTACACACACACGCAGGAATACACATACACGTAGGTACATACATACATGCAGGCTCACATACATGCAGGTACACACATACACACAGGTACACACACACGCAGGAATACACATACACGTAGGTACGCACATACCTGCAGGTACACACATATACACAGGTACACACACACTCAGGAATACACACACACGCAGGAATACACATACACGTAGGTACGCACATACGTGCAGGTACACACATATACACAGGTACACACACACTCAGGAATACACATACACGTAGGTACGCACATACACGCAGGTACACACATATACACAGGTACACATACATGCAGGAATACACATACACGTAGGAATACACATACAGGTTCACACATACATGCAGGAATACACATACACACAGGTTCACACCCACATTTGCACACAGACCTATTCCTGTGCACATGCACACACCGACACACAAATGCATGCACACCAGAGCACGCACACTTAGAAAAGTCTCCTTTTTTTGCCAACACCCTGACCCTGTCGCTGGTCTCTGGCAACCCGTCCCTCTTCCTCAGTCTTCCTCTCCACTCTGTTAATGCAAACACTTTCAAAACCAAGAAAAGGAAACATTTTTTTTCTAAACCACTTAAAATCCAATTTTGAAAAATCAATGGCCCACTTACTCAGTGGCAGCCCTGGGTGGGTGGGGCAGGTGGGGGCACTTACGCTTCACCCTCTGTGTCTCAGGCTCTGTGGCTTCCTCCCAAGGCAGAGCCACAAGTGTGTATTCCTCCAATGGAGGCAGCAGGGGTAAGTGGCTTCCCCAGAGTCACAGGCCTTCTCCCTGTTCCCTCTTTATCAGGTGGATGACTCCAATGTCCGGGAATCTGCTTTCCCAGGGAGCCCAGGTGGAGTACCTCCTCCACCAGGAAGCCCTCTCGGACTGTTCCAGGCAAGTCCCCTCCCCTGCACTCCTGGCCAAGTGCTCCTTCCTGGCATCCTGTGCTCTCAGGGCAGGCCTGGTGGCCTGCAGCTATCCCAGCCTATGTGTTAACAGTGTCCCTGCTAGGATGATAGATCCAATGGACACTCTGGTTCCCCACTCTCACTTCCTCCTTCACTCTCCCAGGATGTGGTCACCATTGGTGCTAGGCCAGGCTCTGTGCTGGTCTCTGGGCCACAGAGAGGAACAAGACAGTCCTTGGAGACGCCCAAGTCTGTGGAAACGGCTCTCTCTGGCTGCAACATCTGCAGGAGCCACGGGTCCTGGGCCTGGGGTAGGAGGCCTTGCAGGAGGCCACCCAGGAGAACCCCCGCCCTGGTCTGCCCTCACGCCAGGCCCGCCCACCCCGCAGCCCATGCACCTCCCTGGCCTGGAAGCTCCCTCCCCAGCAAGCCCCGCATCCTTGGCAGTGAGCAGCAGCAGGCCCCGCCTCTTCCCAGCTGTGGGGCTTCAGTAAGTCGCTGTCAGCTGTCTGGGCCTCAGCACCCCCAGCTGGAAAGTGGAAGGGATAGCAGTGTGCTCTTTGAAGTACACGCGTCAGTGACTTTAGGACACGGCAGCCCCTCTTACCACAGTTCTGCTCTCTGCGGTTTCAGTTACCCGTGGTCAACCTCAGTCCTAAAATATTAAGTGGAAAATTCCCCAAATAAACAGTTCACATGTTTTAAGTTGTGTGCCACCCTGTGCAGTGCGACCAAACCCCGGTCTGTTCTGCTGGGACACCCTCCCTCTGACTAGCATCTCCACGCTGTACCTGCTACTTCGCCCGCCATCACCTAGCAGCCGCCTTGGTCATGAGATTGAAGTAACAGTACATGGAGGCTTCAGTACCATTCAGAGCTTCCACTGGGGTCTCGGAATGCATCCCCCATGAATAAGGGAGCACTGCTATATTCACAAATACCTTCCACCGTCACTGCAGTCCATTTTAGAACATTTTCATCACCTCGAAAAGAAACGCCCACCCCTGAGCCATCCCCTCCCACCCTCCCCTGCCCCAGCCTGCAGCAACCACTCATCCACTTTCTGTCTCTGCAGACACCCCCGTTCTGTTCGTGTCACATAAACGGACCCAGGTAGCGTGTGGTCTTTTGTGACAGCCCCTTTCCCTTTCTGTGATGTCGTGAGCAGGCGTCAGTGCTGCCCCCCTCTTGGGGTCTAATAGTGTTCCCCTCTGCACAGACTGCAATCTGTGTATCCATTCATTGAATGGTGGACATTTGGCCATTTCACTTCTTGGCTATTAAGAATGTTGTTATGGGCCGGGCGCGGTGGCTCAAGCCTGTAATCCCAGCACTTTGAGAGGCCGAGGCGGGTGGATCACGAGGTCAAGAGATCGAGACCATCCTGGTCAACATGGTGAAACCCCGTCTCTACTAAAAATACAAAAAATTAGCTGGGCATGGTGGCACGCACCAGTAATCCCAGCTACTCAGGAGGCTGAGGCAGGAGAATTGCTTGAACCCAGGAGGCGGAGGTTGCGGTGAGCCGAGATTGTGCCATTGCACTCCAGCATGGGTAACAAGAACGAAACTCCGTCTCAAAAAAGAAAAAAAGGAAGAATGTTGTTATGAACATTTGAGGACAAGTTTTGGTGTGGAATTTGTTTTCACTTTGCTTGGGTTTATGCCCGGAGCGGAATTGCTGGGTCACAGGGTAACTTCACACTTTCCTAAGTGGCTGCACCTGTTCTCTTGTTTAAAGATGAAACTTTTGCAATGAAGAAAGCAGTGCTTGCAGGAGAATTGCCTGAACCTGGGAGGCAGAGGTTGCAGTGAGCTGAGATTGTGCCACTGCACTCTAGCTTGGGTAACAAGAGTAAAACTCAGGAAGGGAAGAAGGAAGGGAGGAGGGAAGGGAGGAGGGAAAGGAGGAGGGAGTGCTTGAGGCCTTTGGCCTTGTGCCCAGTGGGTAGGAGAGGTTGGCAATTTGTTCCAGTGCTTCCTGCTTCTCCTGCTCTTGGGTCCCATGGCCACGGCCCCAGCCTCTCTGAGGCACTTGCCATGGAGTAGGACCGGCTGTTCTTCATCCTGCCTCTCTCATCCCGGGCCCAACTGCCTTCAAGGTGCCCCCATCCCATGGCTGGAAGGCCCTTAGAGATGCAGCAGATGCTGCCCTAGGGACCCAGGGAGGTGAAGTGGCTTATTCAGAGCCACGAGGCAAGTTAGTGACAGGCCTGGGACATAGAGCCACATCCCCGGGCATGTCTGGGTTCCTCCCAGGTCTGTCTGTCCATATTGGCCTCTCTGCACCCCGAAGACACCACTCGCACACCATGCGGGCCCCCGGTTCTCAGACACGTGGAAAGCGGCAGAGGTGGCCTGCATGCCAGCCCCCTGGGGTCCTTGTCCCCAGCCTGCATCCCCGCCCCATGCTTCATGGGGGTCCAGCTTCAAGGCGGATCCAAGCTCACCCCAGGGCCTTGGCACATGCTCTAGCCTGCCCTAGCATACTCCCCCACTGCCACCTGGCTCCCCCAAAGCTGCTTCACCTTGGCAGGCTTCTTGACACCCCAGCCCTGGATCAGGGCCCAGGAATGTTCGTTTCTCAGCCACCTCCTTCCAGATCAGGCCCAGTGAGGCTTTTGGGCATCTTTTCATCCATGAAGCCAGAGCTGGGTCTGCCCTAGCCCTGGGGTCCCTGGGGCACAGGGTCCAGGCAGAGTCTCCAGCACAGAGTGGGCATTCGGAAGAGGGATGCTGGATAAATAGACAGAGAAAGGAGAGGAGGGAAGAGAGTCAGAGGTGCAGATGGCTCGGAAATGTGTTGTGCTGCCCCAAGGGGAAGTCTCCCTCCAGCCGGTTGTGTGGCAAAGCTCTTCCCCAGGAGCAGCAGCCCAGCAGAGGAGTCCATGACTCAGGAGGCCTCAACACAGCCTGGGACCAGGGCATCGACCCTTGAAGAACCAGCAGACGTCTCAGGCAAGGAAGGTCCAGGTAGGGGGAACAGCAGGGGTGAAGGCCCAATGCCACGATGTGTGGGAACCAGTGCAGGCTAGCAGGCATGAGCTGAGTGGGAGCTCCTCACCCAGTGGTGGCCTCACGCGGGCAGCTGGGCCTCCGCCCTGAGGGCGGGGTTTACACTTCCGACAGTGGTGAGCAATGCACACCCAGGGGCCTCATATCCCAGATGTCGCTTCACCAGGGTGCTGCTGCCAGGCCAAATGCAGGGGAGGGGGCTGCAAAGGGCACCACTTCAGGGGTCCATGAACCTGCCGGAGAGGTTTATAGGCTGGGTGTCTGCTCTGCCATTGTAAGCGGTGGGGTCAGCTTCTATCAGATTCTCAGAGGCATCCTGAGCCAGGGAAGGCTCCCTGCAGACCTGCGGTGGGCCCACCTCCCTCCCTGGACCACCTCCCTCCCTCCCTCCCTCCCTCCCTGCTGTTTGAAGCTGCCTGGCCTGAGCCTCTGGCTGGCTTTTCTCCGCCCACCTTCCCACCCTGAGAACTCTCCCAGCCAAACTTTGCCAGGGCTGAACTCAAAGTCACTTCAAGGTAGTTTGATTTTTTTAAAAAAAGAAAGAAAGAAAGGATGGGGTGTCTGGGGGGAAGAACCTGAGCAGGCACTTTGCAATTATCCTTTGAAATTAGAATATTCAAGCAGATGTTTCTATTTTCACTCTGTCCTGCTCTCTTTCCAATCCGGCGAAATTAGTTCCAAAGTCATTATTCACCTAATCACACTAATGGTTTAACATCCGATCTGCCCTCTGTCCAGCCGGGGAGGAGGGGCGGCCATGGCTCTGTTTTGGCACTTCCTCCCCACTGATCCCTTCATTAACTGGCATCTGTTCTAATACAAGTTAAATATTGCAGTTGACTTTATTTTCTTTCTCCCTGTCCTCCGGGTCCCCGGCCGGGGGAGATAAAGTGAAACACATTTGCTTCCCGGGCGGGAGGAAGGGACATGGAGCTGCCTCTCTGGAAACGCAGCCCATCAATCATAAACTGATTACAAATTCGTCACCTTGAATCAATTTCTGTTCACAAGTTCAAAAGGCACCCTGAGCTCGGGGCTATCTGGAACATTCTCCATGTGGAGAGGATTAACATTTGGTCGAATGCCTCCTTCTGAGGAGGAGCCCAGTTTGGCGCTCGAGGTGGGGGAGGCAAGTTCGAGACACGGATCGCATTAACCCCACAAAGCCGGCGCTGACTGCGGCTCCTACCCCAGCACCCCCTCCACAGTGGGGGCGTCGGTGCTGCCGGGAGGGGTCCTGGAACCTCTGTGCGGACCTAACTGGGGGGTGGGGAGGAGGAGAGGAAGAGGCAGAAATTATCTTGTCTGATGGCATCAAAGCACATTGCAGTATAAATTCTTATATACAGAATTTTCCTTAAAATGATTGTCTTGAAAGAGGGAATGTGTGTGTGTGCATGTGTGTACGAGTGTGTATGCATGTGTGCATGCAAGTGTGTGTGCTTGTGTGCATGTGTGTGGGTGTGCCGGTGTGCATGTGAGTGCGCACACATGTATGTGCGTGTGTGTGCGTGTGTAGGTGTGTGTGTGCGCGCGACAGAGACACAGGGAGAGAGGAGAGAGAGAGAAAGCGTTGCCAGATGAGCATTAGGGAAGGGCTGCTTCCTTGTCGACCTCCAAGTTTGTCCCTAAGAGGTCCTAAGAGTCCCTAAGAGATACCCTCGGGCTTCCTGCCCCCATTCCAGAGCCTCAAGGGGGAGGCATGTTTGTGGGGAACGTCTTGAGGTTTGGCCAGAGAAGTTCACTACTGAAGGAGCCAGGCCTCTGGACTGCCTTCCTCAACTTTGAAGGGACGGGGTGGAGATCAGGGGAGGTGGCAAGGGAGGGGGAGAAACCCCAATTCAGCAGCCCCCCTCTTGACTTCAGCTCAGACAGGTTCTTCTTAGAAACAAAAGGTCCTTCCCTCCTCCCTCTCTCCCCACCCAAGTGGGGTCCCAGGCACAGGGAGCACCCAGCACCTGCCCCTTCTTCGTATGGAGGTCCAGTGCCTCGGGCAGCTCCGTTCAGGTTTGGGGAGGGAAAATGGGAGGAGTCGGGTGCAGATGCCCTTCAGAGGTGGGGCCAGGTGCAGCCCCACTCTCCCCCCACCCCACAGGTGTGGCCTGGGCAGCTCTGAGATGCTCTCAGCTTCTGGAGATAAGAAGCATCTCCCAGGAGGAGGCTGAGCGCTTAGAGACACCTCTGCAAAGTGCCTGAGGCCTGCTGGTCACCGCTCAGGGTCAGGGGCTGGAGGTTGGAGGTTAGGCACAGTCCCTGGACACATGAGTGACCCCTCGCAAACCTCCCAGGGGCACCCACTGCCCTGAGCGACCCACTGCTGGCCTGGGCATGGTAGGAGGAGCTGCTGCCTCTGAGTTTTGCTTCATTTTCACCCTCTGCTGGCACATTTGTTCTTCCCTCTTTTGGGTGAGCATGAAGAAAAAAGTTCTGGAGTGAAATCCCCGCCTGCAAAAACACTGAAACCCTGCGCTGTCGTCCAGCCTGGGCGCAGTGTGTCCACTGCTACGCCTGGCTCCATGGGACTCGAGCAGTCCCCACGCTAGACCTAGCTTGGAGGAGCCCTGCTCTTGCCCTGGGACCTTATTGCTCAGACGGGGAAACTGAGGCCGGGAAGGAGGGCTCTCAAGGTCCCTTGGGCTCATTCCTTGATCGAGGAAGACAAGGGCTGGCCCCTGGCCTCCAGCCAAGCCCCTTTCCTCCCACCCCTTGCCTGTGGCTGCTGAATCGACAGCCCACTTCTTGCCTTCTGTACCCCAGATCTCCTCAGGGGATGCATGGCCATTCAGCACAGCTAGGCTCCCCATTTCACTCCATGCTGAGCCAGGCAACTTCAGGAGCTAGAGCCCAGAGTGGGGGTCTGGGTCCCGCTCAGGTGGGAGAGGGGAGGGCAGGAGGAATGAACAAGTGGGGACCCCAGGAGATGGGAAGGGGCTACACAGAGGGGAGGTGGAAAGAGGTGGCCAGGGAATGGGAGGAGGTGAGGCTGTCTTACCCCGAGAGCTAGCCAAGCTTGGGTGAACCCAGGTGGGCATCTGGACAGGAAGCAGTGCCTGATTAGGACCCCCCGGCCAAGTCTCCTTACCAGACACCTGCCCTGCTCAACCCCAGAACACACAGGGCTAGACACCCGCAGGTGCTGGGAGAAGGTGTACTGGGCCCACTGTTCATGCCCTGGGCGACACCAGGGAAGCCCAGTGTTCTAGATGTGACCCCCAACTTGAGACCCAACAGGGACCTCCCACAGGAAGATGGGGACAAGGAAGGGCAGAGGGAACGGAAAGGCTGGGCAAAGGGAGACCATGTCGTCTTCCAGGAACCACAGACGCTCACTGGCCTGCAGAGGCTGTGGGAACGGGGTGTCATAGGGTGATTTTGGTGCCTTCATGGCGGCTGCAGTTTGCGAGCTCCAGTCACCACCAAGTGGAAAGCGCTGTCTCGAACCCGGCACTCAGCGGATGCTCTTGAGTTCCAGCCCTCTCTTCCTCCTGGTACACAGCTGTGGGGAACACACGCCACCTGCCCTTAGCCACTCACAGTTCCAGGTTGGGGAGGTCAGACTTGAGCCCGTGGGGAAGAATCCTGGCCCCTGGAAGTTGAGATCAAGGGCTGTGTGTCCTCAGAGGAGGGTGGCTGGCATTACTCACGGCAGAGTCCAAGTGATACCATCGCTCTGGGTGCCAGGCAGGGTCTGGTGGGCACAGAGTGCATTTATCATGGAGGGGCTCCTGAGAGGACAATGGGGCCGCCTTAGGGGTCCAGCAGTGCTGGTGACCAGAGCAAGCAGGAGAAGACAGTCGTCTTCATTCTGCAAGTGAGCAGAGAGCTGGAAGCCGAGAGCCACCAGGGAGGGGTGCTCTGCTGGCCGTGGGGTCTCAGGAGAGGCAGAGAGCCTCTGGAAGACAGCTCCAATTGCCACCCACAAGTGGGGACGCTGCAGACCCCAGGACAGGACAGGCACAGGCTGGGCCCCCAGGAGGAGCCCGGGTGCACTGAACTGCCCTGGGCAGGCCTGGCAGAGGGCTCTTGATGAAGACGCCCGGGCTGCCTGCACACTCTCATCACGGTGTTAGATTCCCTCTGAGTTGATTTGTTTTATTTTCCCTGAAATGTTCAAGTTCATCTCTTTACAAAACAACAATACAAAATGCCCCAAATGAGAACTTTGGTCCAGGTACGGCAATGCCCCAGCCTTCTCATCTGTGTCATGGGAATGAAACTCTCGCACCAAATGATGGGCCTGAGGATTGTGCGGGGTGAATGCAGATGCGAGCCCGGCCCATCTCAAGTGAGCTCACATGTTCCAGGCCCCTGTGCCCCCCTTTGGGTGAGGCCTGTCTGTGGGGGTGTCCCCGGTGAGGTCTGGCAGAGGAGGGGACCCACTGGACTTGATTCCTCCTCCAGCTGGGAGGTGTGGCCTCAGCCCGGGAGAGTACAGGTGTGGCCACCTGGCCAGTGCGCAGCACGTGAAACAGGCTTCTCTCCGCTCCACACACGTCCTTCCCAACTCACGAGGCAACCTTCCCACCAAAGGAAAGAGCCCCTCAGTTCCCCACCTGGCTCTCCGTTCAGTTGCAGAACAGAGATGGGTGACAGTGTTCATGACCAGTGATGGCTCAGACCTTCCCTGCCCTGGTGGTCACCACCTGAGTTCTGCACCCAGGGGCCTCTGTGTCTCCTGTTTGTGTGTCAGAGTCAGAAAAGGCTGAGCAGCTATTTCTCCTGTGGATGTTTTGCCTTGGCTGCTGGGAGCCCCATTTTCAGCCCCCCACCAGCAGGAGTTTGAGGCCAAACAGTTTACTGGGGGCTGTTTCTCCCTGCCCTATTCTCCCGTGGCCTCCGCCCTTCCCCTAGCCTTTAGGTCACCTGTGTTTGTCGTGGTTCTTTGCTTCCTTGTTCTAAATCAGCCAAGCACAGATGCCTGTTGACAGATGGACACACAGAGAGACGGACAGAAGCAGCAGTGGACAGCTGTCCTCGCTGTGCAACCACCAGAGACTTCCTTTACAAAATGACAATACCAGCGTACCTGTGCCCTCCCCTTGTCCTTGCAGAGCGGGGAGCCTGCAGTCCATGCAGGGCTGGGACCAGGCGCTGGGGATGCAGTGCAGGCCAGACTCGGGCCCTCTGGCAACCCGGCTGGCGGGAGAGGCGGTGCGGGTGGGGGGATGCGGATGGACAGGCCCTGTGAGTGAAGGATGTGTGGCCGGTCAGGGCTGGCCTCCAACAGACCTGGCACCACTTGCTGCAGCCTGGCTGGGGCAGTGGCACTGCTTTGGCTGTTCTATCTGGGCCAGAGAGAGGATGGAGGCTGGCGGGAGGGGGGCTGGAGGGAAGGGCCTGTGGGAGGAGTCAGTGGAGGCCCCGCCTGGAAAGCCAGGCCCAGAGCTTGGACCATAGCACCCTTGGGTGTTGGGGACTCTGACAGACATGACGCTAAGCACTGAGAGGTCTTGTGCCTCAGTTTCCCATGTGCTCAATGGGGGGGCCTGGCAGTTCTTCCTTGGTGCCTCCCGCCTTTGGGCCCCAGGACACCTCTCCAGTGCCCTCCCTGGACACTACATCAGATGACATCAGCCTCTGTCTGTCCACCTCCCACGCAGGCAGGTTGGTTCTAAGTTAATCTTATTTGCTGTTTCATAAAGCACAGACCCCGGCAGCGTCTGGTCCCTGGGGTGCGGTGCTGACACACATATCAGGAGGGACAGAGGAAGCAGCTGGAATCCAGGCACCAGAATCCAGTGTGCTGGGTTGAGATTAGGGTGGCCTGGGGCTCAGGGCCCACCCCAAGGTGGCCTGGGGACACAGCGGAGCCGGTGAGCAGTATTTGGTCAGGGAGAGGTAGCCCAGGACCCCCGGTGGTCAGAGCTAGAAGGGGGGGCAGTAAACAGGATCCCTGGTGGTCAGAGCTAGAAGGGGGTGGGGTGAACAGAATTCTCTGTCCACGTGAGTGGCTCCAGGGCACCTGCTGGAGTTCTGCAGTGCAGGGAGCTCTCCGCTCTCTGAGGCACCCCCCGCCACCCCTAGACACCTCTGCCTGTTAAAACATCCTCCAGGCCGAGCTAAAAGCTGCCTCCCTGTAGCGCGTCCTGCAGGGACCATGCAGGCCATTCCTGGTCCCCGAGGTCCGCCTCTTTAGCTCCACCCCCGCCTCCATTCCAGGTGCCCGGGCACTGCTGACTATGGCTCCCACACTGCATGGGGAGTGAGCTGGGTGCTGGATAAGCCAGGGGGTGCCCCTCTGCAAAACGTCCGCCTGGTGGGAGGCTTTTTGCGACTTCTGAGGCTTGCCAACAATGCGTATGGTCACCAGCTTTCTGCTGGATCTGCTTTGTAAAGAGGGCTTGGCTTGGGGTCAGCTGACCCCTGTTCCTGTCCAGCCTGCCACCAAGGACTCTGCGTGCCCTGGGGCAGCCACTTAACCCCGGGCCTGTGGCGCTGCGACTCAGAGGGTCTGAGGCCACCCACCTCGCACGCTGCCTGAGGAGCACGCTCAGGAGAGGGAGTCCCAGCAGCCGTGCCAGATGTCACCTATGTCCAAAGCTGTGGCTTTGCTTCCTCCACCCCAGCCCTCAGTCCTGGACGTGGGAAAGGAAGGACCCTAATGTCGGTGGTGTCCCCTGAGGATGTGGGAAGGGGCAGGAAGGTCGGGGGGTGGCAGGGTGGAAGCGTATTTTATTCTCAGCTGCCGTAACGGCCTTCCCCTCCTAGAGACAAGAACACACCCAGAGGTTAAGGTGATTTTCCCAGAAAGTTGGGGCGTGAGACGTGTCCAAGCCCTAACCGCCACCTGTGGTTGGAACCTTATTTGGAAACCCGGTCTTTGCACATGTCATCCTGGATGAGGCTCCGTCCCACATCCAGTGACGGGGCCCTGATGAGAGCAGGAAAATCTGGAAGCAGAGACCCAGGGAGGAGTCCCTGGGATGAGAGAGGCAGCGATTGGAGGGAGGCCTAGGAGGGCTGGAACCGCCAGGCGCTAGGGAAGCGTGGGAGGAGCCCACCCAGGGCCCCAGAGGGAGCGGCTGCTGCACCTTGATTTTGCACGCTGAGCCTCCAGGACCCACTATCTGAAACCACCCAGTTGGGGTGCTTTGTTTGGCAGCCCCAGGAAACATACAGTTGGGTTTGGGATCTGAGCTCTGCCACGAAACCAGCTGTGTGACCTTGCAGGACTCGCTTAGCTTCTCTGAGCTTCAGCCGCCTGGTCAAAAAAAGTTGATGCAGCATGATCCTCACAGGGACTGGTGGGGATGGAACAAAACGCAGAAGGGGCGCAGGGCGCTTCAGATGCCTCCTCCAACCTGGCTGCAGGGCCTGGGAGTGCTGCCCCGGCTGTGGGTGGGGGCGGGGTGTGCAGGGGAAATGGGGCATTAAGAGGCTTCCTCTGCTCCCTTTGATGTGTACCACTGCCTCCGAGGGCACGTGAAACGCTTTGAGCCTGGGAGTTGGAGGCAGGAGAACTCTGAGAAAGCCTGCTCCCAGCAATTAGCTGTGGATCGGATTTCTGCCCCGGGTCCCATGGGCCCTGTCAACAGAAGAGAAAGCCCGGAGGGGGCTGCAGGGCCTCGGGTCGGTGTGTCCCCCCAGGTTCTCATGCCCACCCCTCTCCGTGAGACTCTGCTTAGTAAATATTAATTTACCCTCAATTACTGATGACAGGTCGAGGAAGGCCTTGCCCGAGCTGCAGGACGAGGCTGTGTCCTTCACAGCCGGCACTAAGCAATTAGACCTAATGGTGTCTGCGGCGGGAGGCCCATGTGGTCGGCCCCGTGGCCCATCTCCTGGCGGCTACCACAGCAGTGGCCCTTCTTTCGGGTCTGGAGGGTCGACTCCCGGCTGTCTTCCCAGGGAGAACGAGAAAGCAATGTCGCCAAGCACCCAGGAGGACACAGAGAAGCCGGAGGGCTGGGGGCCTGAGGGCGCTGCCAAGCCGGTGACCACTGGCAACTAAGACTCAGCTGTGACCTGGGACTCCAGCTGCCCGAGTTTCCCAGGTTTGGCATTGGAACAGGGAGGAGCGGAGGAGCCGATGGCAGCACGAGGTCACCACAGAGGCTGCCGGCGCAGGGAGCTCAGCAGAGAGCGCAGCCCCGGCCTCACCGCCCCTTGCTGGCTGGCAGCAGAGAATCACTGGGCCTGAGTCTCTCTGGCGTTAGGTGGGGATGACAGTGCTTCCCTTGTGGGCGGTGGTGAGGACTGGATGCAACCGCAGTCTGCTGTGACTCATGGTTGAGTTTTGGAAAAGAGACCCCCCCCCATCACACACTGAGGCAGCTGTGAGAGAACCCAATTGAAAGCCTCAGGAAATGAATCCAGAATGAACTCAGGAGGTGACTGGTGAGGCCTTTGCACACCCCAGCACCATGCAGAGCCACCCAGTTCTTGCAAAGCTGTCAGCCCAGCCGGCGGTAACAAAGGCCTACAGACTGGGGGCCTTAGGACCAGGGGACACTTACTTGTCACCGTTCTGCATGCTGGAAGTTGAGGTGAGGTGCCAGCGTGGCCGGACTCTGGTGAGGATCCTCTTACGGGTTGCAGACAGCTGCCTTCTCCCAGTGTCTTCCCGTGCCAGGGAGGGAGCTCCCTGGGGCCTCTTGATAAGGCGGTGATCCCCTCCATCTCATCACGAGGGCCCCGTCCTCATGATCTGATCGTCTCCAAAGGCTTCACGTCCTAATACATCACCATGAGAATTCGATTTTCATGGATGAATTGGGGGGACGCAAATCTTCAGTCCCAAGCAAAAGGACCAAGACCTCGGAATTCACTCTGCAGGTGGAGAGCACAGCCCGGGTGTGGAAACCCTGAGATGGGGCGGGCACCGGGCCAAGTCCCAGCTGCTGGTCAGGGCGGCCTGCCGGGTGCATCTCCGCAGGTGACCACACTGTCCTAAGGTCCTGTCCTCCCCTCCCACCCATGCCCCACCACGCCCTGCATCCTGGGACCTTGGTCTCCCACTCTCTCCCCTGGGGCTCTGGAAAGTCAAGGTCACTGGGTGAGCTTGAGGACACCCAACTCCTGGGCAGTTCACACCTGGCTCTGGGACGGGCATCCCTCTCACCCTTCCCCTGCTGCCACTGTGGTGTAACTCAGCACCCACCTGAACCTGAGCATTCCACACCCCGGGATGTGGCCAAGCCAGGGCTGGGTCCCAGGGGGGCGGGCAGGACTCAGCTTCCAGGGTGGATCAGGCTGAAGGCCCCGCCCTCAACCTCACAGATGGGACAGAGCGGTGAAGGGAACAGGACATGGGCTGTGTGAGCGTTAGGAGGTGCAGGGCGTTGAGTTCTATTTCTCCCAAATCCATGTTCATCCCGAGCTTTAGAATCTGACTTACTCAGAAATTGGCCTTTGTGGTTGGCCTCAATGAAGGTGAAGACAGAGACGAAGCTGTCCTGAAAGCAGGGTGGGCCCAAGCCCGGTGGCGGGCGTGCTTCTAAGAGGGGAGGAGGGACTGGGGCGCTGTGGCCACAGCCCGGGGATGCCTGGAGGTGACAGGAGCCTCCCTCGGCCATGGAGGAGCTCTGCCAACAGCGTGGTCTGGGCGTCTGCCTCCTGGGGCTGGAGAGGATCCGTGTCTGATATTTGAAGACCCCAGTTTGTGGTTGTTTATGGCAACCCCAGGAAATGAACCGGGAGATACCGAGGCTGGCACGGGCTCTGCCCCCAACAGAGAAGATCGCCCAAGGCAGAGTACCCCAGGATCACCCCCAGAACCAGAGTCAAGACCAGAGGTCAAATTCCCGGGGTTTCCATCTCCTGGGCTGTGGGCACGAAGCCCCAGGTCTGGCACAAAGTCCTCCCTCGACTCAGCCCCTTCTGTCCCTTTTGGCAAACACGAATAAAAACCTGGTAATGATGCAGGCTGGACCCGGCCGGACACGGGAACGTCTCCTGCTGGTGTGTGGTGGCTGATGCTCGATCTCAGTGCACCCTCAAAGCCACTCTAAGAGACACACTTTGTTAGACCCTGTTTCACAGATGAGGACACTGAGGCACAGGGGGTGAAGCAGCTTTCCCAGGCCACACAACAGCGTGTGGGGAGCGGCACCCAGAGCCCTCCCCTTCCTGACTTTCCTAACCTCCTGTCAGCTGAGCAGGTGAATTCGTAGGATTGGAGTGTCATGCTAACTCGTTAACCGGAGCTCCTGTTTGGGGTGCTGGGAAGGACGCAGCGGGGAATCGGGGAATCGCACGGCTGGGTCCAGCAGGTGGGGAGGAACCGAGCAGCCAGCAGGGGCCCTTCTTCACAGGAAGAGGCAGGAGAGGAGTCAGACAGGGCATCTCTAGCCCCCATGCCTGTCCGGGGAGGGCATGAATCGGGCTGCAGGTCCATGGGAGGAAGTGATGTCACTTCACTCCCTCCTCAGCTGCCTTGTCCTCCTGGCCTTTCTGCCCCCAGGGTGATAGCAATTCCACCGCCTCCCCTATGCCTCCCGGTGCCGGGAACAGGGTGTGGCTCAGCACCCACCTGTCAGGTTCTCCCCCCCAGAGACTGGGCCCTCCAGTGTGCCGGGGAGACGGGCTGCAGGTGCTGGTCTGGGTCCTTCCCAAGGCCTGGCAGCGCGTCTTTCCCTCAGGCGTGCTCAGTGCCCCAGCGACTCACAGGAACCCCTTTTCGCCGGTCAGTCGGAGCCGCTTTCTGCTGCTTGCAGCCAAAACTCGTCTGGTGCAGCAAGGCCTCCTGCAGGAAGAGAGGCTGCACTGGGCGTTCCCTGGAGGTAGGACCTGTCCACGTCAATAGGAGAGGAGACAGTCACCTGGCAAGAGCAGCTGTCCCAGTCAAGGCCTGAGGTGTGGGTGTGTGGTGCAGGAATGAGGTGAGGGCATGGGGTGTGGGTGTGGGGTGAGGGTGTGGGGTGAGGGGGTGGGGTGCATGAGTGAGGTGAGGGTGTGGGGTGCAGGTGTGGGGTGAGGGTGTAGGGTGTGGGCATGGGGTGCAGGGTTGGGGTGCAGGAGTGAGGTGAGGGAGTGCAGGTGTGGGTTGAGGGCATGGGGTGCGGGTGTGGGGTGGGGGCGTGGGGTGAGGGGTGGAGTGCAGGCATGGGGTGAAGGCATGGGGTGCGGGCGTGGGGTGGGGACATGGGGTGAGGGGTGGAGTGCGGGCATGGGGTACAGGCGTGGGGTGGGGGCGTGGGATGAGGGGTGGAGTGCAGGCATGGGGTGAAGGCATGGGGTGCGGGCGTGGGGTGGGGGCGTGGGGTGAGGGGTGGAGTGCAGGCATGGGGTGAGGGCATGGGGTGTGGGTGTGGGTGTGGGGTGGGGGCGTGGGTTGAGGGGTGGAGTGCAGGCATGGGGTGCAGGCGTGGGGTGGGGGCATGGGGTGAGGGGGTGGAATGCAGGTGTGGGGTGCAGGAATGAGGTGAGAACGTGGGGTGCAGGCATGGGGTGCAGGCATGGTGTGCGGGCATGGGGTAAGGGGGTGGAGTGCGGGTGTGGGGGATGTGTGTGGGGTGCAGGAGTGAGGTAAGGGCGTGGGGTATGGGGGTGCAGGTGTGGGGTGCGGGTGTGCTGACCATGTCCACAGGGAGTGAGGAGTCCATCTGGGGGGCTGAGACCACAGGGAGGCAGGGCCATGGGGGTGAAGAGACCCCTCCTGCCTCACCTTGCCCCTCACCCCTTGACTCCTACCCATCTCGGTGGCAGGAGTGCCATACTCAAGAATCAGCGTCCTGGTATGGACTGTGTGTCATGTGGACAGTGCACTGAGGGCAAGAGCCTGGGCTCTCATGTCTCTGCACCCTTCACGCCTGAGCCCCGCCCAGAGCAGGTGTGGGGCAATGCTGGACGCACAGAAGAATCACAGGAGTGACGCCGCCGAGCCTTCTCTCTCACAGCTGTCCAAGACTAATTCACATGGAAGTACGCAGTCCATGCTAAGTTGATGGTGGGGATGGAAAGTTGGTTCTCCATGCCCGTGAGAAGTCCCTGTCCCAGTCTTGCAGCCCAGGGGCATTCAGACCCTGCCAGGAGCAGGGCAGAGTGGAGCAGACAGCTGGAGACCACCTGGACAGACACCAAGCTTGGCCACTGTTGGGGGTAGGAGGAGGTCCTCATAGGAGGCACATACAGACATCATGTGTCTGGGAAATGCCTTCATCCCAGGGCCATGTTGGCCCCATGGGCTGCAGCAGTCAGAGACGAAAGCAGATCCAAACTTTGGCCAATGTTCCACTGTAACCACTGAAAAGGTCAGGACTGGGGCCTACAGGAAGAGCAGAGCTACCAGAAGCAGGAAGAGCAGACCCCCCCACCCTAGCCATCGGAAGCAACCAGTGTGGCTGGGGAAGCAGGACTCAAGTACACAAAGGGTCAAACAAAGTGGCAGATCTCAGAGGCAGCTCCAGGCAGTCACGGAGGAGTTCCCAAGACAGGGTATGAGGGAGGCCTGATCAGTGCCACACAGCCCTCCTGTCCCTTCCACTCCCTCTCCGGGGCTCCCTCTTCTACATCCAGACCTCTCCCCTTCCCACCATGGTCTCCTCCCTGGAAGCATTGCGTCCCGGCCAGTTGACCTCTCTGTAATCCAGTGCACACTGCTGCTACAAGGACAATTTTAAATGCCCTTGGGACACCCAGGTAAATGTTGTGGGTGGAAAAGACCTGGGCTTCCCCTTCCCAACCAGCGAGCACAGAGAACAACAGTAAACCTTGAAAACTGGTGACAGACGGCCAGCGGCATCCAGGCAATGACTTAGAGGAACAGCTGCCTGCCGTGCGTATATTGCCACTGAAGTAAGCAAGGGAAACTGATCCCGGAGAGTCATGGCATGGCTCCTGAACACACTTTTGCATGGCAGATGTTGCATTGTGGGGAGGGGGCAGGTTGACAACATCCTGAGCACATCTACTGAAGGCTTATCCGCTCTGGAAGTTTCTATCATCATATCCTTCAGCTCAGAATTCTCTCCAAAGCCATGTCTAGCCTACTCATAATGCACCACAAGCGTTCTTCATTTCTGTGACAGTTTTGATCTCTAGTATTTCTTTTAAATTCTTTCTTAGAATCTTCTGTATCTCTGCTTGCATTATTACCCATCTGTTCTTGCAATTCCTGGTGTGATAGTTTCAACATGGCTGCCATATCTGACTCTCTGACTCTGATTCTGATACTAGTCTCTTCAAACTGTCTTTTGCTTTTTAGTATACCTTGTCATTTTTATTGGACTTCCCCCTGCTTACCAACCAGAGAGTATAGCAAACAACAACAGAATACGAAAACTGGTGAAAGTATGGTGATTTAAGGTATGGTGACAAAGGGTATGGGTGAACATCCTAGGAAAGACCCCTTGGGAGCAAGGGACACAGGTTTCAAGAGATACACAAAGTTTTTCAGGCCTTACCTTTTTAAATGTCTCCTGTTTATTTGAGAAGATAGCTAAAACCAAGGAATTAATCAGAAAAAAAAGGCAAAGATGTTGAAACAATCAGAGGAGGGACAAAATAATTTCAGAAAGGTAGTTGGTGACTCTGAAGAGGAGAACTCAACAAGGAACAGAAATTGTATTTTAAGATGTAACAGAAGACAATTTCCATGATATAAAGGAGAGACTAATTTGCCAAATGAGCAGCAAATAATTTTCCAGGGTAAGGTGATGGAGAATGAGCCATACTGATACAAATCCTGGTCAAATTATTGAACTTCAAAGATGAAGAGGCATTTTCAGTCATCCAGGCAGTGAAAAACAAGTTGGCCCATTATCAGATGACTCCACAGTTTCATTCAATATCACAACACAAACTTCTGGAGATAAGAACCTGTGGGTGAAAAAGTATAACAATAAAAAATAGACAAGTTGTTCAACCATAAAGGCAACAGGCCACCATTCTCAAACATGAAATAATTCTGGGCATATAGAAAAAGTACTTGATGATAAAGTTCAGCTAACCAAAGGTAAAAGAAAGAGAAGTTGTGATGAAAAGTAGCATCCAATTTCCGGAGAAAGTAGAGCAACGGCTACAAGGGTTAAGGGAGAGAAAATGTAGCCAAGAAATTCTATACCCAGCTAAGATGGACATTGGGTATAACGGCAAAGCACACGCATTCTTAAGTATGCAAGAATTCAGAAAATATAGCCTTTATGATTCTTCTTGTGGTAAAGATACCTTTTTGAAAAACAATCTAGTAAAAAAATGGAATCAACCAAAAGGCCCATTAACAATAGACTGGATAAAGAAAACATGGTACATATACACTGTGGAATACTATGCAGCCCTAAAAAAGATGAGATCACGTCCTTTTCAGGGGCATGGATGGAGCTGAAAGCCATTATCCTCAGCAAACTAACACAGGAACAAAAACTCAAACACCACATGTTCTCACTTATAAGTGGGAGCTGAACAATGAAATCACATGGACACGGGAAGGGGAACAACGCACATTGGGGCCTGTCAGAAGATGGGGTAGTGGGAGGGAGAGCATTAGGAAAAATAGCTGGGCTTAATACCTGGGTGATGGGTTCATAGGTGCAGCAAACCACCATGGCACATGTTTACCTATGGAACAAAACTGCACATCCTGCACATGTACCCCAGAACTAAAAATAGAATTTAAAAAATGATTAAAGGTTTTAAAAACTTAAGATTAGAGAAGTTGTGGTTAAATAAAAGACTGAGGGTAAGCAGTGAATCAAGATATATACACTTTAATAACTATATGAATTAAGATTACAGAACTTAGAAATGTTATAAACCTTGATAAAGTAAAACCAATGATACAATAGCTTTAAAAAATCCTGGGATTTTGATTGAGATTACATTAAATCTATAGCTTAAGAGTGGACAAACTTTTTCTTAAAGGACTATATGGTAAATATTTTACTCTTTGAGAACTGTATGGTCGCTATCACAAGTGTTTAACTCTACCATTGAGGCACAAAACAACCATTGGCAATACATCAATGAATGGACATGACTGTTTTCTGATAAAATTTTACTTACAAGAATAAGCAGTCAGCCTAAGGGCCATAGTTTACCAACCACTGCTAAAGATCAATTGGAGGAAAAGAGACACTTCACAATATTGTCTTCCAATCCATGAATGTGGTATATCTCCATTTGCATAGATCTTTGATTTCACTTAGCAGGGTTTTGAGTTTTTATGTCAAGGCCTTATATAACTTTCATTAAACTTATTTCTCATTATTTTGTATAACTCTAAGTGGTATTTACAATGTTTTTATTTCAGTTTCCATTTCTTTTAAAGTCAATTTCCAAACCATTGTTAGTATGGAAAGATACTCTTGAGCTATTGACCTTCTCAGTATAGAAATTATGCATTTGTAATTCACTTGTTATAATCTGGTGAGAGTTTTGAAGATTCCTTGTGGTTTTCTATATAGACAATCATGCTACTGCAAAAAAGACATTTTTTTCCTTTCCAAAATGCATGCTTATTTTTTTAAAAATTCTCTTTCTTGCTGTATTGAATTGGCTAAGACCTCCTGTGCAATACTAGTTACATATGGTGAGAGCAGATCTCTCACTTTATTCTCAGTCATTGTTGGGGGTGCATTCAGCCAATCACCATCAAGAATTACATTGTCTGTAGGTTTTTCATAGACAGTCTTTGTCAAGTTAAGGAATATCCTTTCTATTTTTGGTTTGATGACAGTTTTGAAGAACGAATATCACGAAATGATTTTTCTGCCTTTGTTTAAATGATTATATAACTGTCTCCTTATTATGTTAATGTGGCAAAGTACATTGATTGATTTTTAAATCTTGAATCAGCCTTGCATTCCTGGGGTAAACCCCGCTAGTCCTCATATGCTATTCTTCCTATGTTTAGTTGAATTCAATGTGCTGTTTCGTTGAGTGTTTCCATATATATGTGAATATATATATATATGTATTCAGGAAAGATATTGGCCTAATGTTTTATTTTCTTGTAATTTATTTGTATAGTTTTGTTATCGGGGTAATAATATTGGCCCCCAAAAATAACTTTTAAGCATTCCTCCTGACTCCTCCTCTATTTTCTGAATCAGTGTTATGTTTGTATTATTTTATTTTTATAATATAATTTGATAAAAATTCACCAGTGAAACCATCTGGATCTGAAATTTTCTTTGTAGAAAGATATTTGATGACAAATTATTTTTTTCAGTAGTTACAGAGTTCTTTTGAGAATTTCTATTTCTTCTTGAGTCAGTTTTGATAAATTACAGTTTTCAAGGAATCTGTCCATTTCGTCTGTTACCAAATGTATTGTGATAGGTTGTTTGTAATATTCCCTTATTACCTTTTAATGTCAGTGAGATAGAGAGAAGTAAATTCAAAGTAAGTAGAAAAAGAAGTAAAATAGGTAAGAAGAAGTACATTTAAAGTAAGTAGTAAAAAATAGATAAAAACAGATCACTGATTTTAAACCATTTTCCTTCTCTAATGTAGGTATTTAAAAAATTAATTCCTTAGTAAGAATGTTTAGCTGTATCTCACAAACTTTGAGATGTTATGTTTTCATGATAATTTATATTAAAGTATGCTCTCATTTTCCTGCGGAATCATTCACTGACCCGTGTGTTACTTAGAAGCCTGTTATTTAATTTCCAGGAATTTGCGGGATTCCACCCATCCTGTTTTATCGATTTCTCCCTTAATTCTGCTGTAGTCAGAGTTCATACTCAAAAGTGTCAAGCTTTTAAAGCTTATGGAGACGTTTTTTATCCCAGAAAATGGTCTGTTTCCCTTTTCCCTTTCATTCAGTTGCCTGTTTTCCTGCTGAATTGCTCCTCCCAACTTTAGGAAGTCCCTGTTTCTCTTTTATGATTCTGTCTTAAGATCTTTGTCTAATATTTACATAACCACATAGTTTTCTTGTATTGAAGTATGAATGCCACATTTTTTCCAGTTGTTTACTTTTGACTGATTTGTACGTTATTTAAGTCATGAGAAAGGAAATGGGGAATCCTGGCAGGAAAACGAACAGTATTTTAAAAATAGGATCTGGGCCAGGTACCGTGGCTCACGCCTGTAAATACAGAAAAATTAGTTGGGCGTGGTAGCAGGCACCGTAATCCCAGCTACTTGGGAGGCTGAGGCAGGAGAATCACTTGAACCCAGGAGGCAAAGGTTGTAGTGAGCCAAGATCGTGCCACTGCACTCCAGCCTGTGTGACAGAGCGAGACTCCATCTCAAAAAAAAAATCTAAATAAACATTTTCTCCAGTTATTAATGGAAATATCATGATTAAAGTAGAATTATCCTCTATGAGAAGTTTAATAGATGGGATTAACAGCGGTGTGGAGATTGCAGAGGAAAAGTGTAGAGTACTTGAATACAGGTGGGGGAAACCTATCCAATTTTAAAAACAGAGATTGAAAGGATTGAAAAAAGGAACAAAGCGTCGCTTCCAAACAATAGAAATGGTTTAATATATGTGCAGCTGAAGTTCCACAGGTGGAAATTTAAAAAATGAAACAGAAAAAAAAATTAAGGAAATAACAGTTGAAATTTTACCAAATTTGATGAAGAACCTACAGATGAAGTCTGAGATCCCAAAAGCCTGGTGAGCCCAAGAGAACCACCCCTAAGCATGTTACAAATGCAGAAAAATCCAAAAAAAAAAAAAAAGAAAAAGAAAAAGAAAAGAAAATATCGTAAAAGCAGCCAAACACAAAGTAAACATCACTACAGGAAAGCGGCAATGAGAACCGGTGATCTCTCAGCAGATACTATGGAGGCCAGTAGATACCGGCAACATCTTTAAGGAACTGAGAGAAAGAAGAGAAAGAAAGAAGAGAAGAAAAGAAAAGAAAAAGAAAGAAAGAAATAAAAAAGAAAGAAAAAGAAAAGAAAGAAAGAAAGAAAGAAAGAAAGAAAGAAAGAAAGAAAGAAAGAAAGAAAGAAAAGAGAAAGTTCTGTGACCCCAGAATTACATATCTACCAAAAATATCCTTAGGAAAGACATTTTCAGATCAACAATACCCAGGAGAATTTGTTGCCAACAGATCTTCACACCAAGGGACGTTACAGAAAGTTTTTTTTTGGTTGAAGGGAAAGTATTGACAACGTGGATCTACAGGAAGAAAGATCAGTAGGAAGACTATGTCTGTGGATAAGATAGACTATCTTGTACTCACAATTTCTTTGAAAGAATTAACTATTTAAAGCAGATCTGTTCCCTGTAACTTTCTGCCATGATGGAAGTGTTCTGCATCTGTGCTGTCCCGCAGGAGAGCCAGCAGCCACATGTAACTATTAGGCACCGAAAGTGTGCTGAGAGTGATGGAAAAACTGAATCTTTAATTTTATTTCGTTTTAAATAATTTAAATTTAAATAACTACAATTATTGGCTATCGTGGGGCAATGAAGATTTAAAGCAACAAAACAGCATTGTATTGGTGGGGGCGTCGTAACGTCTGCAGAGATAAGGTAACGGCAGGAGTAGACCGAAGGAGAGGGGAGCTGAATGGACTTGACGGTGGTCAGATTCTCACATTGTAAATTAAACGATATAACATCAACTCCAAGTAGATTCTGATGAAGTTAATAATGCATATTGTAATCCCCAGAGAAATCACTCAAAATAATACAAAAGGACCCTTTTTAAAAGCCAAGAGAAAGGCCAGGTGTGGTGACTCACACCTGTAATCCTAGCACTTTGGGAGGCCAAAGCGGGCGGATCACCTGAGATCAGGAGTTCAAGACCAGACTGGCCAACCTGGCCAATGCCATCTCTAATAAAAATACAAAAATTAGCTGGACATGGTGACAGGCACCTGAAATCCCAGCTACTCAGGTGGCTGAGGCACGAGACTTATTTGAACCCAGGAGGTGGAGGTTGCAGTGAGCTGAGACCATGCTGCTGCACTCCAGCCTGGACAGCAGAGTGTTCTGGATGGTGGAGTGTCCTGGACGGTGGAGTGTCCTGGATGGCAGAGTGTCCTGGAAGGTGGAGTGTCCTGGGCGGCGGAGTGTCCTGGGCGGCGGAGTGTCCTGGGCGGCGGAGTGTCCTGGGCGGCGGAGTGTCCTGGGCGGCGGAGTGTCCTGGAAGGTGGAGTGTCCTGGAAGGTGGAGTGTCCTGGATGGCGGAGTGTCCTGGAAGGTGGAGTGTCCTGGGCAGTGGAGTGTCCTGGATGGCAGAGTGTCCTGGAAGGTGGAGTGTCCTGGATGGCAGAGTGTCCTGGAAGGTGGAGTGTCCTGGGCAGTGGAGTGTTCTGGATGGCGGAGTGTCCAGATATATAAATATCTGTATGACACTCCGCCATCCAGATATATATTTATATAAATAAATAAATAAATGCCGAGAGAAAAATTAAAACAGAATACTAAACCTATTTAGTTAGCCCAAAGCAAAGGAGAAACAGGACAACAGAAGAACAACAAAATTCAATGTGACAAAGAGAGAAATACGACAGAGTTAAAGCTAACCATATCAATCATTCTATTAGGTGTCAATACCTTTACTAAATGTAAATGTAAAAGGCAGAGATAGACTGAAACGTACCTGTATTATCTGCTTTAGATTTCTTACATCTGAACTATATCAGGATCTCTTTCTAGTAATGCTTTCTTCTAAATTAGAGGTCGTAGTTTCTTCTTTCTTTGTATGTCTAGTAATTTTTAATGTATGCTGGACATTATAAAATTGTAAATAATATGGATTATAAGGAGCATTGTTCTGGCAGGCAGCTGAATTGCTGGTAGATCTTTTTTGTTCTCTGGGGCTTAGCTTCATTCTTCATTAGGGTGGGTATACTTCTGTTTGATCTTAATTCTAAGGCATTGCCCTGCCTCTGGGTGTGAACCTTACTCCCAAGGCATAGCCTTTATGGAGCTCAACTGCATGTCCCGGTGCTCAGTGACCCAGAATCCCGTCTCTCCCTGCACTTCACAGCCTCTGGAAACTCAGCGTGGCACGCAGCTAAGCACTGGATGGACAATCGTGGTGGTGGCTTATGGAGACATTACGGCACAGCACGGCCTGAGACAAGGACCAGCACTGACCTCACGGGGCTGCTGGGGCTGCTCATCCGTGTGTATCCCTTGCTCATCCGTGTGTATTCTTGCTCATACACTGCCCCCAAAACTCAGCAGCTCAAGTTCCAGTCTCTGTCTCTTCAGCTCAGTGAGATTTGCAGCTCTGCATGGGCTCCGGGAGAGAGAGGGCAGACAAAGCTCACCTCCTTTGCTCTTCTCTTCTCCGGGGAGCCACGGACCTGCTCTGCCTGTTGTCCAGTACCTGAGCACAGTGACCCCACATGTTCTGTACAGTTCCATCATTGTTTACGCTGGGAGGGAGAATCTGCTACCTGTTATTCCAGAAGTGAAAAATCCCAACACATTCACTCTTACCTAAGCCTGAAATTCCTCCTTCTTCGGGAAACTTGTATTTACATGTCCAATCTGGCACGTAGTAGGTGCTCAACAGGTCAAATACATTTCTATGATAATCAGCTAGTGCTCACCCCCCATATTTTGTAGCATTCAGTGTTTTCAAAGCATATTTACATCCACGGCCTCATTTTCACATCATAATTAGCCCTGTAGATGTTTTGGTTCGACATTATTTTCTTAGATAAAGAAACGCAGATTTTTTTTTTTTTTTTTTTTGAGACAGAGCTTTACTCTTGTTACCCAGGCTGGAGTGCAATGGCGCTATCTCGGTTCACTGCAACCTCCACCTCCTGGGTTCAAGCAATTCTCCTGCCTCAGCCTCCTGGGTAGCTGGGATTACAGGCACGCGCCACCGTGCCCAGCTAATTTTTGTATTTTTAGTAGAGACGGGGTTGCACCATGTTGACCAGGATGGTCTCGATCTCTTGACCTTGTGATGCACCCACCTCGGCCTCCCAAAGTGCTGGGATTACAGGCGTGAGCCACCGCGCCCGGCCAGAAATGCAGATTTAAACAGATCAAGTGATTCTTCCAAAGTTGCTGGCTGAGCTCGGTGGCTCATGCTGGTAATCCCAGCACTTTGGGAGGCTAAGGCAGGCAGATTGTTTAAGCTCAGGAGTTTGAGTCCAGTCTGGGCAACATGGCAAAACTTTGTCTCTACTGAAAATGCAAAAACTTAGCCAGGGATGGTGGTGGGCACCTGTAATCCAAGCTACCCAGGGACGCTGAGGTGGGAGAATCACTTGAGCCTGGGTGATGGAGGCTGCAGTGAGCTGTCATCGCACCACTGCACGCCAGCCTGGGTGACAGAGTGAGACTCTGTCTCCAAAATAAATGAATAAATAAAAACAAAGTCGCTGAGCTAGAAAAGGTGCCTATATATAAAACCCTAGGCCAATGCCCTATGCACAAGGACCTACAGCCTTCTGCGGGCACGCTCCTGCTTCATCTCTTCTCTGTTCTCCTTGGGAAGAAAACACTCACCATACAGGGTTCTCAGCCGCAGAATGAGGGATTCCACAGATCAGAAATAGTTCATTTCTCCGTCAAAGCCGGCAATGCCTGAGCGCCCCCCAGGAAGCTATGTCATTAGACCATTCAAAATCTGTGAAGTCGGCCTCCAGGTCAAAGCGAATTAGGGGACTAAAAACTTCGAACAAATGTGTAGGAATTTAAGTGAGGAGCATGCAACAGATATCCCAGTTAGCTGAAGCAGGAAGGAAAAGAAATGCATTTGCCCCAAACCCAAATGCACAGATGCCCAGATAAAGGCAGTTTTCCTCCACTTTGTGAAAAGTTACCCAGAGCTTCTTGACTTGAGACAGCTTGGAAGCACCACAGGAGTGTCTCGTTAGTGTCTGCGTCCAGCTGGGCAAGATGTTGTATGGTTTCCGTGGCTCAGTTCTTATGATAATTTTAGAGGAAGGAAAAAAAAAAACCACTTTAAAAATGTCTGAAGGTGCTTCCCCATCTCTCGGGGTATTTCAGAACAGGCGCCTACGGCCCAGATGTTCTGGAGCTTGCGCCGAATATTCACTGTCCGTAAAATCAACCGCTCATTTGTCTTTGTAGCTGGGAGGTTTCCAAAAAGGACCTTCACCAAGGATTCCAACTTGGAAGTTCAAGCCCGGAGATGGGGACTGGACACGCAAGCTTTCTCGCAAATAGCACCGATTTGAAGCAGCTCCTTGTTTCTGTTGATAGCTGCCACTCAGCAGACATTTTTGAATAGGTGACATTTTTGAATGGGTGACATTTTTGAATGGTTGAACAAAGCCAGGGAAGAATCAATTAAATGTCCACAGTGAATACAACCCGACTGATCCAAAATGACTTAAAAAGCACAATGATTCCTGCTGCATTTTAAAAAACAAAACAAGACCAGCCCTTGCCTCACATTTCATAGGTTTTCCCGCACTATTCTTTACTGCCAGCTCAGAACTGGTGGGCCAAGATTGGTCCTGCCGCCTGGCAGACAGTAGATGCTCGCTAATCACTTGCTGAATAAATAGATGAGTGGACAACATTCAAAATGCAGATTCAGCAACGGAGGCTAGAAAGGGAGTTTAGGTGCTTCCTGAAATGGAAATTAGGTGCTTCCTGAAAGGGAGTTAAGCACACCCACTCCCAGCATCCTCCTCCCGGGGGAGCCCCCTGAGCTGACTCCTCCCAGCCCCACGTCCACCACACTTTCCCGCAGAAGTGGAAGGTCCCTGTGTCCTTGCACTGGACCTGCCTTATTCATATGGAGGACCGGGATTTGACCAGGGCCTGACCCAAAGAGAGGCCTGGGAGGAGCTATTGGCACTTTAATAAGTGTAAATGTCTTTAATAAGACAGTAAACCCCACAGAAAATGTTACCCATCTCAGTGGAGATGTGTCCTGCTTCACACAATCTAGAGAAGTAAGTGGATCATTTTTGTAAACAGCTTTTTGGACCCAAATCTAATAACACACAACATATAATAAAACAATATCTATATCTCTATGTAAAAGTTTCCAAAACAATTATATAGTTAAGTTTGTCATGCACTAAATTTATTATTTGTTTGAGAAATTATTATAGATTTATATATGACATATCAACAATAATACAGAATACATATATAAATATATAACATATACGAATAGATATACTATGTAAATATACGATTTATTTATTTCCCTCCCTGCTGGGGAAAAAATCTGATAATTCTACCAGTTTCCACCGGTTTAACTTTCCTGATTGGATTATCTCTTGTTTGTAACTTGAAAACGTGGAACTTAAAAACATTTAACAAAAGACAGACAGTCTTCCTGTATATTACAAGTATAGAGGCAAATTCAAAACAGAAAGCCAATACCGAATGGGCATGAGAAACGAATCGGCTGATTAAATCTTGTCTGAATTATCAGGTACATAATAAAGCAAGTGTTAGCCGTGAGCAGACCTGAGCCGTCACTCTGTGTGGCTCGCCTTCATCTAAAAGAGACCAGATACCTCTCAGTGGCAACGGAGAAGCAACATCTTTCTTATTTAAGATGATTGGAATGACGGATGCATAAATCATAACATATGAAATTCCCCCCATCGCTCAGACCCCTTTAATACTAAACACTTGTTCCGATCTTGGTCACCGCTGCACGTGGAGCTGCCTCCCAGTTCCGCCTGTGCCGACGCAGGCATTTTCTAGACGCTCCATCACCTGGCTCCTCAGGGCGCTGTCTTGACACCAGGAGGGCAGGATGTGAATGAAGGATGACTGAAAACCATTGATTTGATCGATGATCGATGGCACGTGACAGTCACGTTGGGCTTCTTCTAGGTTTTTGTAGAGAAACGACAGTGGCTTGGTTAGTCACCCGAATATGACTAGTTTTGGTGGCGGAAGTCCGGGGGGGTTGTTTTGCATTTGTTTACCTCACATTTTCTCGGGGTCCCAAACTGATCTATGACTCCCCTGAAAAACTCTAACTTTTAAGAATATAATTTAGTGGCCAACATGGTGAAACCCTGTCTCTGCTGAAAATACAAAAAAATTAGCAGGGCAGGGTGGCATGCTCCTTTAGTCCCAGCTACTCAGGAGGCTGAAGCAGGAGAAGCGCCGGAACCCGGGAGGTGGGGGTTGCAGTGAGCCAATATCGCACCACTGCACTCCAGCCTGGGTGACAGAGCGAGACTCTGTCTCAAAAAAAAAGAATAGAATTTAAAATACAGAAAGCAACAGTAAGAACAATTGAAGACGGCTCTAATATCATCAGGTATTCCCGTGAGAGAATGCTCAGTCCTCAAAATTATGTTTGTAAGGTGATTTTAATAATGCAGAAAAATGCTTAAAGAGATGACAAACTGTTATTAGACCACGGCAAAAACTTACCACCCCGAAAGAGTTTGGAAGGAAACACCAGCACGCTGTTTCCTCGCTCTCTGCTTACACCGTAAGCGTGTATGGATTCCAAACCTGGAAAACACAACTTCTCGTACAGCTTTTTAAAGATTAAACTGCCCCGGGGAAGTGGGGAGGTAACCATCGGGCCACCTCCTCCTGGAGGGGCCCCACTTCTCTCGGGCACCCCCGTGGGTCCCCACTCAAGAACGGGGTCCGATGCAGTGACCGTGTGAACTGTGGGCATTTCCCAGGCTGTCACCTGGGGATGACAATTTGTCTCGCTTTTCAGAGGAGAGAGAGGCCGTGCCCAGCCCACTGTAGACTCTGGACAGCAGTGAGGTCATTCTTCCTATGACTGGCTAGAAACCAGGGTGCAGGCTTGGTTAACCAGAGCTCCAGCAGCTACTGAGGTGCCCGGCAGGACTGGGCTCTTTGCATTAGCCCTGCTGGGGGGATCCTTTGTGGAGGGCTCAGCCACACCCACCTACCTGTTCTCCAATCCTAAATGATGGGGTCACACTCAACTGTGAAGCCCATACCTTTCCACCAGCTGCATCCAGGAACCTGGGGCCTGCCTAAAGCAGTCAGAGGGGGACTCACGCAGGGGTGCCAAGAGGTGGCCGCTGTGCTGAGAGGAGCCTCGAGCTGGTGAGCAGTGGGGAAGGGGACAAATATACGAAGGCAGGAGGTCCCTAGACAGGGCCTGTGCCTCCAAATTAGCCTCCAGGGCATCCGGGACACCCTGCCTCGGCATGTGCTCCTGACTCCCCTGGGCACTGGGCCTGCCGCTGTGCAGAGCAGGATGGATGATGCCCATTTCACAGAGACAGAAACTGAGGCCGGGGCAGGGGCCAGCGTGGAAAGCCTTGGCTTGGGTCCCACGGACACAAGCCACAAACTCCTGTGTGCTTTCCACGTGCTTTCCAGCAGATCAGGTCTGCCGAGGCCTTGCTGAGGGTGCGCTAGGCGCCCACTCTCGGGCAGCCGGATGTGGAGCTGGGCCGAAACCGATGTCATGCCCTGATAGTGTGGTCACTGCCCAAACCCCTCACGCAGGAGCACACCGAGAGCAAAGCCGGACCCAGCCCGAGATGCCCATCCGTGCCTCAGTTTCCTCCTTGGCAGTGGCCCTTCCTGTGAATGCCACTCCTCCGGCAGAGGAGATGGGGGAGGGACAGCAGGGGCGCTGCCTTGGAAAGGGCTGGTGAGTTCTCCTCCCTTCTGCGGCTGCAGCCCTGGGGCCACCAAGCCCCCGTTTTTGTGTGAATCAGGCTGAAAAGAACCGTGGGGGAAGGAGGGACTGAGACCAAACTCAAATCAGGACTGTGGACCTTCCTTAGCGAGTTGTTCTAGAATGTTCCCAGGACAGATCGGAGAGATGGAGCAGAAAGAGAAAGAAGAGGAGGAAGAGAAGAAGAAATAGAAGAAGGAAGAGAGAGAGCCAGAGAAACGGGGCAGGGGGGAGAGGGAGGGAGGGAAGGAAAGAGAGGAGAGAAAGAGAGAGATAGGGAGGCCAGGAGGACAGAGAGAGGGAGCGACCAAGAAGGGGGAACAGAGAGACAGAGACCTGGAGAAAGAGACAGAGGCAGAAACGGAGAGACACAGAGAGACACGGAGAGACGGACTGAGAGTTTTGGTGGGGGTGGGGACAGGTGTCGGGGTCCTGGCTGTCATGTGTCAATGAAGGAAGCTGGCATCACTAAAGCTGTGGTGGGGCAGGAGGGAGGGCTGGGATGGCAGGGGTGGGTGGGTGGCTGGCCGGAGGGTCCAGGCTTGGGGCCAACCCAGGTGGGAGCAGCATGGAAACAGTGTCTGCAAGCCGGGCTCCCAGGGAGGCTGCCGAGAGAGGTTCCAGACAGGAGACAGGAGGAGCCACTGGGAGACCGGAAGGCCACGGTCAGGGAGGGAAAGGACACAGGAGGTGCGCACCCCAAAGCCAAGCAACGCAGCCTGGACATCCACCCTCGGGGACACTCCTCCCTGGGTGGGTCTTCTGGGATGCGCCTGCTCCGTCCCCCCTCGTGGGCCCTCCTCCCTGGGTGGGTCTTCTAGGATGCGCCTGCTCCCCCAGCACATCCCCCACCCCACTGCTAAGAGTAAGGACAACTCACACTCACCTGTGGGACTCCACCGCTGGCGCATTTCCTCCAACGTGCTTCTCATGGGATGCACACTGTTCTAAGCTCAGAGAGGCTGTGCCGCTAGCCCAGGATCACACAGAAGGGCAAGCTGGGCTGGGGGGACCCAAGACGAGTCCCGCCACCCTCCTCAGGCTGAAGCTCACCTGGAGAAGGTCTGGAAGAACGCACCGTGGATGGGAGACTCCCTCCCCCTCCTCGAAGGTTTCTGCTGCACCCTGGGGTTGGTGCCCCGTGGAGACGGGGCACTTGGGTTGTTGTAGGGTGACTCTCTTTGCCTTCAGGTTCCACCAGAGCCGGGTTTGCAGGGAGAGGCAGCCGGTCCCGGACATGTGGCGGTGTGGGAGCTGTGGGGTCCACCGGCTGTGCCTGGTTTGTGGCCCATGGGTCCCTCTGCCAGGTGTGATGGCCAGGCCACCACAGGGCAGCTGGTCTTGGGGCGCCTGTGAGCCAGAGCAGAGTCAGCAGGAACAAGGCTGCGGGCGCCTAATGAGATCCAGGTGGGGCCACACCTCGCCTGTCCACGGCACCTCCTGGCTTTGATCAGTGATAAGGGCCTAAGTGTTCCCAGGACCCCTGCCCTCCCCCACAGCCGGCTCCTGGCCTGGCCACTGCTTCCCCTTCAAAGCCACCTCTCATCACCAGGCCACAGGGCAGACAGGCGGAGGGCCCCCCCCTGGAGGGGCCAGGGGCGGGGCAGGGGCTCTGCTTCCCTGGGATCCATTTCCCCCACGTGCCCCACAAACACACAAGCACACCCAGCACCACCCACTCCCAGCTCAGACCTAGAGGAACCCTCCCTCCTCCCAGCCCCTGGCTCAGTCACCCACTGGTCCTTACAGGACTGCCCTGCCAGCCAGCAGGCCTCCTCCGTGGCTCCCTAAAAGCCGGGCATCCATGTCTCTGTTGGGGAAGGATCTCCCCCACCCTCTCTCCGCTCTCTATTTTGTTTTGAAGTCCACTTTGCCCCAGAACTGTAGCCACACCCAGTGTGGAGGGACAGTGTGGAGGGACAGCAACCGCTGACCCCAGTGTGGGGCAGTGAGAGGGCAAGAGGGAGGCTGATGGCAGAGGCTGCTAAAGCCCCCACGGCCTCCGATCCTTCCCACCCTTCAAAGTCTCACAGACGACCTTGGCCCTGTGGACTCCAGGCAGGCGTGGGGTCTCTGCACTGTCACTTGGGGTCACACAGCCCCGTGATGCCTGGGGTGTCTGTCCTTGTCTGCTCATGGATGGGGCTCCCTGCTCTGAGGACACGACTCGGGGGTGGAATCCGCATGTGTCTTGGGGGTGGGCTGGCACAGGCACAGCTGCTTCGGGGTCCTCACGTTGACAGCAGCCTCATTGGTGAAGCAGGCAGCACTAGGTCACCAGCAGGGCTTCAGAGCCGGCAACCTGGGGGTGGGCAGGCCCCGCCCTGTCACCCCAGCGGTGGATCTGCTGGCTGACCTCCCCCCGTGGGAAGGGGAATCGAGAAGGTTAATGCAGATGAAGCCCACGGAGCAGAGCTGGGGCCCCACCGCTCAGCGGCTCCTGCTATTATGATCATCGAAGCCTCATGGGAGCTACCCTGGGGCAATGCCAGGCTCAGGCTGGCTGGGGCAAGCAGGTGTGTGTTGAATGACTAAGCAAAGGCTCTGATGTCAGCCCGGGAGGCCCAGAGGAAATAACAGCCTCCCCTTGGTCTTCAGCTGTTTGCAGCCAGAGGCTCTCTGCGTATGAATGCCACTTGCAAGAGGCTCAGGGTGAAGCTGGCCCCTCCCTCCATCCACCCTGCACCCTCCCAGGGTTCCTCCACCAACAGAGAAACCGTGCCCCGAGCAGAGGCCGTGGCTCCCCTGCCCGCTGGCTTGGGGGCCTTGCTCAGAAGTTCTTGCTGGCACCCAGCCTGGAGCTCACTCCGCAGCAACCAACGGAGCATGTGTGGCGTGCACGCTTCAGCTCACAATCACGACCCCGACGTTCAGAGTGATTCCTGATCCATGAGAGGTGGCCTGCCTAAGATCCAAGGACTATTTGTTGAATGAGTGAAGGAAGGAAGGAAGGAAGGAAGGAATGATTGCAGGTTATTCTTAGTTACTCTCTTATTTAACTTTTACCAAAAGGAAGACGCCTGTGCCGGCAGTTCCGAGATGATCGACCCTGTCTGTTAGTTTCTAGGCTGCGGTAACGCGGGAGTGTCCCAGCTCCAGAGTCCGGGAGTCTGAAGTCACCGTGTGCTGGGGCTGGTTCCTCGAGGGGCTGTGGGGTGGGGGTGTCACTCACTCAGTCTTCCTGGCTTCTGACAGCTCCAGCATTCCTTGGCGTTCCTTGGGCAGGTGGACGCGTCACTCTGAGGGCTGCCTCTGTCTTCACATGGCCGGCTTCCCTCTGTGTGTCTCTTCTCTTCTTATAAGGACCCCAGTCATCGGACCTAGGACCACCCTACTGCAGTGTGAGCTCAGCTTAAAGTAAGTAATGGCATCTGCAAGGACCCTAGTTCCAAAGAAGGTCACTTTCACAGGTATTGGGGGGTAGGGCTATGTGTCCTTTTGGGGGTCACTGCTTACTCCAGTGCACGCTGCTTTCTAGGCTCATGCTCACAGACGAAGCTGCAGAGCCAGAGGGCTCAGGGCCCTCCACCGGCCCAGGCTTTCGGGAGATGGGAACTGACAGGGGGCCTGGCAGAGCTGCTTCCTGGAGGGGATGAGGCCCTGGCTCTTCCTGCCACCCTTGGCTGCCAGCTGGGCACTGGACATGAATTTCCACATGTGCATTGCAGCAGGGGCCCCACCAAACCTGGCCCCCACCAATGGGCACAGACAGTCAACTGCTGGTTTGGCCCCAGTGGCCGCCTCTGGAGAATGGTCACCCCTTCCTCCCGAGCGCCTAAGGCCACTTTCCCTTTCGCCTTCCACCTTGCATCTCAGAAGGAGAAGTTAAAAGTCAGCCAGAGGAGGGACCGGTCGTTGCCGCCAGTCAGGTCTAAAGGATTAAACCCCGGACTGCCAACCACAGTCCCATCTACAGGCCATGGTTGTGACACGGAGGAATGTTCCCCGGAAGGTACTGCTCTTGCTTAATCACAATTAGACCCCCCACCTAAGTCACGTCCCCCACGATCTGAACCCCCTCACGTGGGCACCTCGCAGACTGTAAGCCTTTAAAAGGGCCAGGGTTTTCTCTGTCGGGGAGCTCAGTTGTTGAGGCGTCCATGCCTGCCGCAGCTCCCGGCCGAATAAAATCACCACTTCCTTCCCTGTTCTGTGCTTGAGAGGTTTGTTTTCGGCCCTCCTGCTTCGCCAAAGCAAAGCCTGTGTCCAGTCGCCCACACCATAGTCAGAATTGTTCTCTGACCAGTGGGTGGGGACTGCAGGAGCATAGAGGGTGTGACCTCCTGGGTTAACCCCTAACCTGGAGCAAAGGAGGGGCTTTAACAAGGACCTGATGGGAGTGGTAAGCCCAGAAGGCTTCCTGGAGGAGGTGATGGGTGCACTGAGAAGACAGAGCTGGAGGTGAGGCCAGAAGGAAAGGCTCTAGCAAAGGCCTGCAGGAAGAGGGTGGGGAGCTCTGTCCTATTCTGAACAAGGCCGGGTCACTGGAGACAGCCTGGGAGAAGGGGTCTACACAGCCTGGAGGCCTGTATGATGGACGGACGGTGTGCTGGTTGGCTTGGCTGCTGATGGAGCCCAGTAGCCCTTGCCAGCACTGGATTGAGAGGACGGAGTTTGAGGGAGTGTGAGTTGCGGGGAGGCCCCAGAGGCACTTCCCTCCTCTGCACTTCCCTCCTGCGGGAGCTGAGTGGCCACCAGGTGGCTGGAGCAGCGATTTGGGCCATCGTGACTGGAGCAGGGTCTGGGCCACCTCCCTAGTCTTCCGCTTCCCGTGCTCAGTAGGTGCCTTTGGCTGGCGTGGCATCCCGAGTCCTCAGTTTGCTGTAGCTCAGGATTTCCCAGGGAGACATGGAGTCCAGAGTCTGTGAGCCAGAGAGAGGCCGACACCTTCACCTCGTGCTCCCTGCTAGGAAGTTTAGGGTCCTCATCCTCCCCCAGGGGCAGAAGCGGGTGGAAATGGGCCGACCACAGCTTTTAAATCCATCTCTACCCCGTGCCCGGTGTGGCTTTGGGCAGGAGGGGAGGAGTGAAGTGGGTGATGCTGGCGGCTGCCCCAGGTGCTGTGAGGACCGCAGGAGTGGATGCGAGAAAGGACTCTAGCAGCGCTGCGGGCAGGAGACACCCTGGACGTGCAGGCTCTGCTTGGCCTGGCCTGGCCTGGTGGGGCTGGTGGTCTTCATATTTGCTAACTGTATGGAAAGATGGAGTCTTCTTCCTTTAGAATAGTACAAATGGGTTCATTCCGTCTGTGAAACCTGTGCCGGGTGCTTGGGATGTGTCAGTGAGCGAGGCAGCTGCATTTGCCCACCTCACACTGGGATATGGGGTTGGGGAGGCAGACAGGTGACAAACTGCAAGGACAGCAGGGGTTCTTTACTAAACAGACAGACGGACACCTGGGGACAGCAGGCGGCTCTCTACGAGACAGACAGAGGGACACTGGGGGACAGCAGGCGGCTCTTTACTAGACAGACATAGGGACACTGGGGGACAGCAGGCGGCTCTCTACTAGACAGACAGAGGGACAGTAGGGGACAGCAGGCGGCTCTCTACTAGACAGACAGAGGGACAGTGGGGGACAGCAGGCGGCTCTCTACTAGACAGACAGAGGGACAGTGGGGGACAGCAGGCGGCTCTCTACTAGACAGACAGAGGGACAGTGGGGGACAGCAGGCGGCTCTCTACTAGACAGACAGAGGGACAGTGGGGGACAGCAGGCGGCTCTCTACTAGACAGACAGAGGGACAGTGGGGGACAGCAGGCGGCTCTCTACTAGACAGACAGAGGGACAGTGGGGGACAGCAGGCGGCTCTCTACTAGACAGACAGAGGGACACTGGGGGACAGCAGGCGGCTCTCTACTAGACAGACAGAGGGACACTGGGGGACAGCAGGCGGCTCTCTACTAGACAGACAGAGGGACACTGGGGGACAGCAGGCGGCTCTCTACTAGACAGACAGAGGGACACTGGGGGACAGCAGGCGGCTCTCTACTAGACAGACAGAGGGACACTGGGGGACAGCAGGCGGCTCTCTACTAGACAGACAGAGGGACACTGGGGGACAGCAGGCGGCTCTCTACTAGACAGACAGAGGGACAGTAGGGGACAGCAGGCGGCTGTCTACTAGACAGACATAGGGACACAGGGGGACAGCAGGCGGCTCTCTACTAGACAGAGGGACAGTGGGGGACAGCAGGCGGCTCTCTACTAGACAGAGGGACACAGGGGGACAGCAGGCGGCTCTCTACTAGACAGAGGGACAGTGGGGGACAGCAGATAGCTCTCTACTAGACAGAGGGACAGTGGGGGACAGCAGATAGCTCTCTACTAGACAGACAGAGGGACAGTGGGGGACAGCAGGCAGCTCTCTACTAGACAGACAGAGGGACACTGGGGGACAGCAGGCTGCTCTCTACTAGACAGACAGAGGGACACTGGGGGACAGCAGGCGGCTCTCTACTAGACAGACAGAGGGACACTGGGGGACAGCAGGCGGCTCTCTACTAGACAGACAGAGGGACAGTGGGGGACAGCAGGCGGCTCTCTACTAGACAGACAGAGGGACACTGGGGGACAGCAGGTGGCTCTCTACTAGACAGACAGAGGGACAGTGGGGGACAGCAGGCAGCTCTCTACTAGACAGACAGACGGACACCATGAGACATCAGCAAACAGAGCCAGGGCAGGAGCGGGGGGCTGGGTGCAGCTTCAGACAGTGACCCCGAGCTCACAGAAGGGGACTTCATGGAGAGGGGGCCTGGTGGAGAGGGGAGCCTAGCAGGGGGGGCCTCATGGAGAGGGAGCCTCATGTGGGAGGCTTCATGGAAAGGGAGGCCTCATGGAGAGGGGACCCATGTTGGGGGGCTCAGGAAGGGGCCTTGTGGGGGGCCTCATGAAGGGGGTTCCTGTGGAGTGGCAGCGTGAGGGGGTGAGGAGTGAGCCTTGAAAAACCTTCAGGAAGGGCATTTCAGGCAGAGGGAGCAGCTGGCACAGAGGCCTAAGGGGTATACCAGGGTGGGGCTGGGGGCAGCATGAGGGGGAGAGTCTGGAGGCTGGGGCAGGACAGCAGGCACTGCTTATGGTACCTGGGTGACCAGTGCCACCGCCATGGGCTTTAACCCCAAGTGGAAGGAGGCGTCTGTGCAGCATTCAGAGCCAAGGAGGGGCAAGACCCGATGAAGCTGATCCTTTAAGAGGACAAGGTGTGGCACGCTCACTGGCTGGAGCCAAGCCAGGCTGAGCGGCGGTGAGGGACCCTATTACAGATGTCCCCCAAAGACAGATCTAAGTTGTAACCCTTGGTACCTGCCAAGGGGACCCTGTTTGGAAATAGGGTGGAGGTGGCATTGCTGGCAGCTGGCATTAGGGGGTGATGTGCAGGACCAGGGCTGGATGGAGCAAGGGAAGGCTGGACACACCCCGAGCACAGGAGGCCTTGGGGCAGGCCTTAGTGGGATGATGGCAGCTCAGGCGTGGCCAAGCTGTTGAGTTTGCTATGCAGATGAGACGGCTGATGGAGAGGTGGAGGGTGATAGACAGAGATGCAGGATTCTTGTGGGAGATGGGGACTGGCCTGGAGAGAGAGAGGGGTAAATAAATGTTCTGCAAGTCAACACACATGGTGATGTCGGTGACGTGTGCAGTCCTGCGCGTCTCTAAATGGAAGGCTCCCAAGTTGAGTCTGTGACTGCAGCAGCATGACAGGGAGTGGCGGTGGGGGAACTGGCGGGTTCTGGAGGTGACAGGGGTCAGGGGATGCTGCCGCCAAGCTCTGTGGTGATCAGAGAGAGGCTGGGAAGGCTCCATCTTGCACCTTCTCACTGGGTCATCCCTTCACCTGCCGCCCCTTTTGGGGCCAGCCTCTAACCTCAGACCAGGAAGAGCTGTGCTTCTTCCCAAAAAGCCATTTCAAAACCCACAGAGCTTTGCATGGTGGATGAACTGATTCGTTTTTCACCCTTGCCCTGGTTGCTAGAAGGCTCGGGACAAACCCAGGGTCCCTTTGTGCAGATGGGAAGTTGTCAGGGACTATTTGGTGAACGGGGCCACATCGAGCCAGGACGGGGCCTGACCTTATGTGAGCTTTGCTCAGACTTCCTTGTTTCATTAAGATCACATCTGCACCGTCTGGGTTTTATGACCCACCTACACTAGTAAAGTCATTTGTGTCTCCAAGTGTTGGACTGAATTGCTATTTAACAGTGGAGTGCTCCCCTGGACAGCCCTTCTAAGCCATCCGCCTTAGCCCTTGTGCCCACAGTGGGCGGCCAGTTGCTGCAGAGAAGTCCTGGGCTGCACCAGGCACATTCACCTGGAGCCCAGAGAGAAGGTTCCTGCAGGACCTTGAAGTGCCCTCAGCGTGTGGGGGAGGGAGGGAACCTGGTGGCATCTTTTGACCATCTGCCATGAACCCCAGGTACATGTTCTCCCTTAACCCTCAGCCAAACCTGAGAAGTGGGTCTTTTTTTGTCTTCATTTATCGTGAGCTTTCTACTCTCTTCAGTAATGTCAAATGTTTTGTGTTAAATCAGCAGGAAATTCAAGTATTTTCCTAGAGTATTCGTGTGACCCACTTATTAATGGATTATCTAATAATCCCAGAGTTTATTTATTACTGTGATTTAACATTTATCTCTTTTCCTTATTGCTGCTCATCTGGGTATGATCTGCTATGTGACTGCTGCATCTGCCCAGCCTGTTGTGAAGGTCGTCAGCAGGGAGCGTATTGCCTCACATATCTGTGTATCCCTCCTTGGCCCCTGCCCTTTTTCCTCCATCCTCTTCACCCTGGGTTTGCACCTCCCAGATAACGTGTTAGTTCCTTAATTTGTGCTTCTCTCCGTGGGCCTGGGGCTGGGTCCAATGGGATGCCTTTCTCCCGTTCCTGGCTTTCAGGAAGGAGAATGTACCTGTACTGTATTCCTGCTCTTCACTGCTCCAGGAAGGGGGAATGAATCCCATGATAGGCAGATTCTGGAACAACTGAGACGTCTCAGCCCAGCTGAGACCTTCCCCTTGAGAGAGGCCACCAGCAGAGGCTGGATGGGGAGGCCTGGCCTGGCCAAGGCTGCTTAGAGCTGGGGAGGCAGGTCTTCCTGGACCACTTCCTGCTCATTCTCAGCCACACTCACCACCCTGGCCTCCACCATTCTGGGGGTGACGTTGAGGGATTCCATCTGTTGACTCCTATTTTATTTCCAAAGCATTGAGCCCTGGGCCAGCTCCAGAGACTCCACTCCCCCCAGGGCCTGGTATGGAGCCCAGGGTCTGGAGCACAGGAGGAGCCCTGGGGCGAGGACTGTTGCTGTTGTAACTTGCTGACAGGAGAGGCTGCTTTGCATAGCAACCCCCAACATGCATTCCACCAACCTAGGGTCTAGAACCCCCCCGCCACCAGAAATCCTCAGCAGGTCCCAGGAAGCAAGAGACTGCAAGAAGCTGGCCTGCTTATCATCCCCTTTGACCACACCAATCTGGAATTTTCAGAGTTGCTGTCAGAACCAGAGGCCCCTGCACCAGGCAGGCTGAAAGAGCTCTTAAGGGCAATTCCACATTGGGCAGCGCTGGAAACAGATGCTCGATGCCGCAAGGAAAAATCTGCACTGGGACCAAGGATCTCTCAGCAAGGCAGATTTTCCTTCCTGCAGGAAGGGTGCCCTCACTAGCCATCTCGCCACGAGAGTACAGTGAACAAAGGGAAAGCAGACATATTTATCCTTTATGCATTTGCGGTCGTCCTTACTGCTGTGTCTCATCTCCATTGGCTGGAGTTAGACCTCACAATCTAAACTAAAACCCAATTGGCTAATAACTTAAAACTTTTCTAAGCAGGTAAGGGGCATAGGCTGCAAGTTGGGACATGCCTGTGAGCATGTCCAGCACAGATATCTTGGTTAAAGTACAAAGACACAGAATACTATATGCCTGCAAGCATATCTAACAGCTGCATAGGATAGGGCTTAACGGAGAGTTATTAGCACACTTATGATTTATTCTTTAATAAGAAAGGAAATTTTGAAGAGGAACTTTTAATTCCCACAGGCAGTCACAGAAGGGTCGGTCCTGGCAGGGTGCCAGGCCAGGAGTCACCTGACAGAGGGGCGTGCACTGAGAAGCAGCCCCGTGGAACATGCCTTGGGTGTTATCAGAGCCCCAAATGCACAGCGTTGCCCTCCACGGGGCCCCGCTCGCCTGACCTGGGACTTCCCCACCTATATATGGCCACATACTTTATTGGGGGTGACCCCAGGAAGCACATCATGGGGGTAGGGAAGGGCGACAGAGAAGGGGGGAGAGCCAGGAAAAGTGCATTGACGAGGGAATGGCCTCCATGGACACTTGGCGCTCAACCCCCGCCGGGAGCTGGGGGTCCTCAGAAAGACAGTGCAGGGCCCTCCGCAGACCTGTTCCTACATGGGGCCTTCCTTCACCCAGTCCTCTCCAATACGGATTGAAGGTCGCTCTTACAGAAATGAACTCCCTGGCTTTTCTTGCCTGCCTTGCAAGCGGGCTGGACTGACTTCCATGACCAGAGACAGCTCACAGGCAGGAGCCACAGGGTGCAGGGGAACTGTCCAGCAACAGAAACTGAGGCCCTGGGTGGGTCAAGGGGCCGCGGGACGGACACACAGACAGCTGGCGTGGTAGGCAGGACGGGAGTGCCGCGTCACCCTTGCCAGATTTCCCACTTCTGGGGGTGGACCAGGAGAGGGGGCTGCTCTGTCTGAAGCTGGGTTTTCCCTGAAAGGGGCACAGCCTGTCCCATTCACTCATTTAGAACCTGATGGTTGGTGTGGGGAAGGGGATGTGGATTTTTCTCCTCTTGCCCCAAGGACAGTTCCCAAGATAAAGCGACTTCTGTGAAGAGCCCTTCCTCCTCTGCAGAACTTTATGACTGTGCAGTTCATAATTGGAGCGGTCGTCTCTGACCAGCGCGATGGGGCTGCTTCCAAGAGCTTAAGCAACCAGTTTGTCCAGGGAGAAGGAAATGAATGCTTTCCTTAATGTGTGGCTATCCGGGAGCTGCGCTGGGCCCTGCCTCTGTCATTAACGACAATCAGACTTACCAATTTATATTCCGCCTCTGAAAGGAAAATCTATGTGTGCAGAGAGCACGAGGGAACACCTTGCTGCTCATTTGCTTTCCAAATCTATCTGAATTATTTAGGCCGCCTAATGAATTTGTCTTGTCCAGGGCTCTTTCATATTGTCTAGACAGGGTTCAGAGCGTTAATAACAGAGTGAATCCTGCAGCCTGGCTGGCCAGACAGAAATAGTTGCTCATAATCATGCCCTTTCCTAAAGAGGGGACTTCCTGGCTGGGACCTGGGGGGTGTGGCCGGGATGCATGGACATCTGCATATTTCTCACTGCTGCTGAGACGCTGGGCAGGGAAACTCTGACTGAAGTCACCTGAGTGGAATTATTATTTGAGATGGAGTTTTGCTCTTGTGGCCCAGGCTGGAGTGCAGTGGCACCATCTCAGTTCACTGCAACCTCCGCATCCCGCATTCAGGCGCCTCTCCTGTGTCAGTCTCCTGCATAGCTGGTATTGCAGGTGCCCACCACCACACCCAGCTAATTTTTTATATTTTTGATAGAGATGGGGTTTCACCATGTTGGCCAGGCTGATCTCGAACTCTTGACCTCAAGTGATCCACCCACCTCGGCCTCCTAAAGTGCTGGGATCACAGGCATCTGAGTGGGATTCTTGGGACATTTACAGTGTCCTATGGTGATCCACAGGGTAGGGGCATCCCCGAGGAGCACAAGAGCTGTCAGCATCGTGAGCTGAGGGTGCTCCCAGCTTGGGAGGATGTCTGCTTGTCCTCTGTTTCTCCGTCACAGCAAACCGACAGGCATTCATCGTGCAGGCACTGGGCTGAATTCTGGGGACACTGAGGCCATCAGGTGCAGGGGCCATAACAGCATTGCACAGGAGGCTCAGCCCAGGACTGCCTAGGTGTTGGGTGGTAGCCGCATCTCTGAGGCATACGGAAGCGGGGAGGGCAGGTCAGGGTGCAGGAGCCAGGAGGACTGTTCTCGGCCTCGGGAGCAACGGGACCTGGAACGAGCCTGGGGGAAGCATCCAAAAGGCTCAGAAATTTTGGTGTTTCAGGCTGAGCTGTGTCCCTCCAAAATCAGCATGTAGAAGTCCTAACTCTCAGGGCCTCAGGATGTGACCATACATGGAGAAAGCATTTTTAAAGAGGTGACTACGTCATAATGAGGTCACAAGGCAGGCTCTGATCCAACCTGCCTGAAGTCCTCATAAGAAGAGATCAGGACACAGCCGTGCACAGGCGGGGGAAGATCAAGGGAGGGCACAGGGAGACCGAGGCATCTGCAAGGCGGGAGAGAAACCTCGGAGGAACCAGCTCCGCTTGCTGGCGCCGGGACGTCGGGCTTCCAGCCTCTGGTGCATTCTGTGGCGTAGGACTGTGCCACAGCAGCCCCAGGAGAAGTGTGCCGTGGGACTAGGAAGCTCAGGCCTGAGGCCTGGATGCCACATTCCGCCTCCTCGTCTCCTCCCTTCAGGCCCATCCAGACTGCAGTTCAAACCCAAGCGTGTCTCCACCTGGACTTATGCCCGCCCTTGGCCCAGATGAGTTGGGGGCTCCAGGCTGGCGAGCCAGCTGAGCGTCTGCCTCCTTCTGCACAGCACGTTGATTTCCCCCTGGCGGTTAAGTGGAGCGCTTCGCTCCTAATTGCTGTAACGGTGCTCAAGGAGGGCCATCTTGGTGGGCAGTTTGGGTGTGAGCCCGGAGTAGGATCAGTGGGTGGAGACAGTGGCCACTGGGCCCCGCCTGCAACGGATGAAATACAGCCTCACCATGGGCCTGCAGGCAGGGCGGAGAGAGTGGGCTGGGCTGCCAGGCCAATGGTGGGCACCTGGCATCCCCACCCAGCAGCCGGGAGGCAGAGGGTCTCCTTCATTCATTCACTCATCCACCCATTCATTAAGGGAAGACTGGCTGGGGCTGCTGTGAGCCCCTCACGCTACAGGGCACCTTGCACAGATTGACTCAATTCATCTTTCTGACGGGGGCATTCACTTCACATCACAGCTGACGCAAATCAGGTCACAGGGAAGCTAAGTCACTTGTCCAAGGTCTCCTGGCAAGGGGAGCTGGGGCTCAAGCACCAGTGGCCTGGGTGGCTGCAGACACTGTGCTCCCAATGACCAGGCAGTACAGGCCCAGCCAGGCAGGCGACGCCCCGCAGACAGGCCATGAGGGCCCTCAGCAGCCTCACCGCTGTCCTGCTAGACTGGAGCCCAGGGAGGTAGGAAGCCAGGAGGCGCCCAGGAGCCGCACCCAGAACTCCCACCTTGCGGCTCATGGCCAACCTCCTGCATGTTCTCGCCTGGGCCTGGGTCCACCTAGCCCCAGAGAGGAGCAGCTGTGGAGAGCTGGATCTGGGGCTGCACCGGGAGGCCTGGACGCTTAGCCCTGCCTGGTTCAGCCTCAGGGCCTTTGGCCATGCTGCCTCCCCTGACACCCTCCTGCCCGCTGCTGCTGTATATTTCCTCACTTACTCATTGCTGTCTTTTTCCCTCCCATGGCACGGAAGTTCTGTCAGAGCACAGCTGCTGCTTCTCTTGTTCTCTGGCATCATCCAGGCCAGGATGGCGCCCAGGCCAGGACAACGCCCGGCACAGCTGCATGGTGCAGACTCCAACCCGTGTGGGCCATGGGGATACTCCTAGTGGCAGCACATCCCACCTATCCTGACCGACACAGGGTTGCTTCCTACAGCGGGGAGCTGAAGGCCGTGGCATACGGTAGAAACTGCACAGAGACACACAGCCAAGCTGTCATCCCCAGCATCTTCCTAGGGCGCTGAGACACACAGCCAGGCTGTCATCCCAGCATCTTCCCAGGGCTCCAGGCCCTTGCCCTGAAGTCCGCTGGGCAATGGAGGCATCTCTGAACCCGGACGTCCCCAAAGCTTTTAGCCTCCCTGTCGGCGTCTGTGATCTCAAGCTCCACGGAGCGGCTCTCTTGGTGAATCATCATCACTTCCCAGCACTGCTGGGACCCTTTGTGTGAGTGAAGTGAGGAACGTCCGCACTGTGAAATCTCCTGGAGAAATGCGATGCCAGGACTTCCATGGGGGCTTCCCTCTGCGCTTGCTGCTAATGAAGCCGGAGAAGTGGCCTTCCAGTGTGGCCCCGTCTCGGCGAATCAGACGCAGCAGCAGGTGCCCACCAGGCCGGCTTCTCGAGCAGAGTCTCCAAATGGGCATTCTTCTGTTTTGCCTCCGGCTACTGGATTTAGAGTTTAATTTAGGTTTTCTTTTCCAAGTTTTCAGTGACCTCCCTACTCGTTGTCTCGAGCCTCCAAATAAAATTTAGAGCTAAACAAATTGCGAAGTTTTATAAAAGCCCTTTTTAAACATTCCTAAGCCTGAGAGGAGGGAGGGAAAAAAGGAAGAGGCACAGGAGGGATGGCTGTTGGCGGAGAAGGCCTGTGGCCCTCAGCACCTCCCGGACGCGTCTGCATGGGGAAGCCCAGGAGGTCCCTGAGAAGGAACCCAGGGGAGGCAGGGGCACAGAACCACACGTGTCAGCACCCCTGTAAAGAGGCCCCAGGAGTGCACCTGAGATGAAACTGATGGGCTGTCAGCAACAAGGGTGGGACAGGGGCCAGCGGAGCCCGAGTGAGCAACGGGAGGCTGAATGGGTCCTGTGAGTGCAGGCTGGGTGGGGGGAGGGCCGGTTGGGCAGGAGGCCTTGGGAAGAGCTGGCAGCAAGGGCAGGCAGAACTTCAGAAACAGGGCGCTGGCGGTGCCCTCCAGCCCCACCTTTTCCCAGCTCTACCACACCTTCCTTCCCAGCCAGGCACAAAGGTCCCCCCACCCCCTGCCCAGTCCCTGAAGGTGTCCGAGTCCTTTGCAGGCCATGATTGTCGCTCACTGTCTGCCCTCCTCCCAGGGGAAGGGAGCGAGCAGGGGCCAGGCCCAACGTGTGCTGTGCCACCCGGTAGGCACAGCCGTCCCACACAGCTCTCAGCTCGGGCCTGTTGCTGGAGACACTGGATCCAAACCCAGGCCCGTGCCTCCGTGCGGAGCTCCACAGCCCATCCCACAGGCACTCGGGAAACGCTGAGTGAATCAACAGATGCACCCGAAGCGTGTTTTCATGAGTCGCTGTAAAAAGCCGGTCTTCTTTAATTAATGACTCGCCTTAATTGCCGTTCTAGTGCGTGGCGTGCCGCCGTCTGTAATGGGCTTCTAGACAGTTTTGGCGCCAGCGGCCTAATGTGGGCATGCTGTGTGCACCCAGGGGCCCAAGTGCCCCATCCATCAGCCCGCCTCCTGCAGATCCCGCTGTCCGGATCAATACCTTCTCCCACACTCAGGCCCGGGCTGCACCCTCAGCCCGCCTCTCATGGTGGGCCACCCTTCCTGGTGCATGACACTCCCCACTTGTTCCCAAGGTGCCAGCGTTTCCTTTTCGTTGGACTAGGGGTCTCACAAAGTGCCCACTCCTTGGCCTGGTCAGGGGCCAGGCACGTGGCTCCTCTTCGACCTGACCTCCTCCAGGGACGTCCTGGGCCTGCCCGTCCCCAGCCCCCCTCCCCTTCCCTCAAAGCACTCACCTCCTGCTTGCTGGGTGTCCCCAGCCCCCAGGGCTCAACGCTCTGCTGTCCCAGACTGGGCCCCTCCCATTAGAGGTGTCCTCCAGGGAGGCACCCCCCTGTCTCCAAGGTGAGCCCTATCCTGCCAGTCCCGGCAGCACTCACTGCTCCCCTAGATACCTCTGCATCTTCGGCCTGTGAGGGTCCCCAGCCCTGGGACCTGGACTCAGTTGAAGAAGGACTACAGCAGCCGGTGTGGGTGGAGGCCTAGGGGCCACAGTCAGAGCCCATGAATTCATCCTCCAGCAGCACCCAGCTTGGCAGGTGAAGGGAGCCCCAGCAGACAGCTAACTGTGTTCTTGTCTCCAAAAGAGAACTGTGTCCCCCCAGAAGAGATCTGCAACCCCCTATGCCCAAGAATGTGGCCTTATTTGGAATGACGGTCTCTGTAAATGTCATCGAATTAAGATGAGGTCACACTGGATGCTCTCCTTAGAAGAAGAAAACCACACCCCCTGCCAGTGCCCACCCCAGCCAGGCATTCCCAGACCCCACACCAGTCCCCCCATCACCACCAGCATCACCACACCTCCTGCCAGTGCCCTGCCCCAGCCAGGCAGCCCCAGACCCTACACCAGTGCCCCCCATCACCACCAGCATCATCATCTACCCTACCGGTACCCTGCCCCAGCCAGGCAGCTCCATTCACCACCAGAATACCATCCACCCTACCAGTGCCCCAGCCCAGCCAGGCATTCCGGGACCCCATACCAATCTCCCCATCACCACCAGCATCATCACGTCCCCTGCCGGTGTCCTGCCCCAGCGAGGCAACCCTGGGCCCCACACCAGTCCCCCCATCACCACCAGCATCATCACGTCCCCTGCTGGTGTCCTGCCCCAGCGAGGCAACCCTGGGCCCCACACCAGTCCCCCCATCACCACCAGCATCATCACGTCCCCTGCTGGTGTCCTGCCCCAGCGAGGCAACCCTGGGCCCCACACCAGTCCCCCCATCACCACCAGCATCATCACGTCCCCTGCTGGTGTCCTGCCCCAGCGAGGCAACCCTGGGCCCCACACCAGTCCCCCCATCACCACCAGCATCACCACACCCCCTGCCAGTGCCCCACCCCAGCCAGGCAGCCGTGGTCCCCACACCAGTCCCCCTCCATCACCACCACTATCGCCTTGCTCTGGGCTCTGGTTACTGGCTGTGAGATCCATCTCTTAACCCAGCAGTCCCCGACCTTTTTGGTACTAGGGTCCAGTTTTCTGGAAGATAATTTTTCCATGGGTGGTGGGGAGTTGGAGGGGGCATGGAGGATGGTTTCGGGATGGTTCACACAGATTCTATTTATTGTGCACTTTATGGTAATAGAGACTGAAATAATTCTAAAACTTGCCACAGTGCAGGATCAGTGGGAGCCCTGAGCTTGTTGTCCTGCAACTAGACAGTCCCATCTGGGGTGATGGGGGACAGGCACAGATCATCAGGCAGAAGATTCCTGTAAGGGTCGCTCAGCATAGATCCCTCACAGGGGGAGTTCGCAACAGGGTCCGCGCTCCTTTGAGAATCGAACGGTTTGCGCTCCTTTGAGAATCTGACAGGAGGTAGACGGGGAGAGGCTGTAAACAGAGGAAGCGCGGCTCGCTTGCCTGCTGCTCACCTCCTGCTGTGTGGCCCAGTTCCAAACAGGCCGTGGAACAGTCCTGGTCTGTGGCCCCGGGTTTGAGGACCCCTATCTTAACCGCTTTCCTGACTTCACGCCTCTGCCATCCTTAAAACCATGGGCCATGAACACACTGAGTCCTTCTCCAGCCCCATCTCCCCTCACATCTCTTCCTGCTCCTCCATCTGGCTATGCTTCTCTTGGCATCCTCATCACGCCTGAAATGTCCTTCCCATTTTCAACTACGAACTCCTACTCATCCTTCAAAACCCAACTCAGATGCCACCTCCTCTGAGTAGAGCTGTTGAAGCAGGAGCGCTGTCTTCTCGGCTCTGTGAATGGGGTGTCATCTCACCGTATAGTTTAATGTCCTAATGTCGAACCCAGCCAATTAGGGCCAGTTCCTTTGCCCCACTGAGCCTCACTGCCCTCTTAACAACTGTTTAATGACCAACTGGTTTGAACCACCTGCTGCAAGGGTTTGGATCTGTCTGTACAAACTTCTCAGAGTCCTTAATCCCAATAATGATTGATTTATTTATTTTCAGGTAGAAATCATGTTTCCTTTCAACTGAATACTTAATTCACGATGTTTCCTCTTGGGCTGCTACTCTAGTAATAATGAGGTCTCCGCCTCTCAAGAACACGGCACCTGAGCAGCCTGAGAGCCGGTGTGAACATGGGCCCCAGACTGAGGCTTTCGGAATAATGAGGCACAGCAAAATCAGCCTCTGCCTGGACTCAGAAAGGGACTATGAGTGGGAGGGTCCAAATCTTCATCGTCCAAATACAGAAAACCGGAAGCTCGACGCCAACATGGAAACCAAAATGTATCGGGAATGAAGGGCGGTCCCCTTCACATACTCGGGGTCAAGATGGGTTTGCGGAAATTGTATCTGATCATCTGGCCTCTGCTAGTAGATATGGCCCCCCCCCGCCCCCCGCCAGCATTTTCAAGAGAAGTTGTTTTTGTTTCTATTACTTGTATTATTTCCCCAAGGGGTATAAAATCTACTAAAAGGAATATAACGACTCAGAATAAATCAGCTCACTCACAAGGAACGTTCCTGGGTAATGGTTTTTAGCTGCTGAGCTTATTCAGTGCATTATTTAAACGTGGCGAAATTCGGGGCAATCTGAGAAGAGAATTCAGAGGTGGCAGCTACAGGTTTAGGTAGGAGACACATACACACAACCCTCATTTTTCTCAGTGTAGACGTCAAGAAGCCAAGACCCCCTGATCATCACAGTAAGTTACTTTGCATATTACACTGCCCAGGACGACAGAGGGAAAGGCACTTTCTTGGAAGGTAACTTAAAGGCGTCTTGCGTAAGATCCATGTCACCCAAGGGAGAGGACTGGAGCCCAGTGCCTGTGGCCTTCACTAACGTGACTCCTCCTCTTTGGCTGGCGCTGTTTCTTCTATTTGTTCTGCTGACTTCTTCTTTTCTTTCTCGTCCTCTTCCTCATCCTCTTGGGGATAGAGGTCTGCGTATTTCCGCGTGCATCCCTGCATGGCCAGGAACTGCTCCACACAGTCTGACCCCTTGATCTCCTCTGAGCTATGCTGAAGCAGGAAAAGACGGACTTGAACTGTTTGCCACAGGGGCTGCTGGCCATTCCCCCAAGGCATGAGCAGTTCAGGTTCATATCTCCATTAATCTGTGCTCCTCGTATGGATCACTGGGGTCATCAGCCACCAATTGCTTGGCGTTTCATGGTCTTCTTTAGTCACAAATAGGATTCCACCCTTCCCTTCCTGACTGCATTAGGACGTGGCTGCAGCCCGGCTTTGAGACCTTGCAGAAGTGGTGGCAGTGGGTGCAGCTTCACGTTGTGACCTCCCTCTCCTCAGGCAGGGCCGGCACCCCCAGTCATGATTTTTAAAAAAGATTTATCCCAACTTTTGAAAGAAAGAAAAGACATAAAAGAGTACATGTTAACATGAGGGGCTTAGTTAATGAGCAGAAACCTACTGAGAAGGATCCTAGAGTGGTCATATTCTGTCCAGTCCAGTTTCTCCAGGCTAAGACAGAAATTACTGGTTTGGTCACTGTGTAACTGACATGCTTTGGCTGTGTCCCCACTCAAATCTCATCTTGAATTGTAGCACCCACAATTCCCTCATGTTGTGGGATGGACCCACTTGGAGGTAATTGAATCATGGGGGCGGGTCCTTCCCACACTGGTCCCGTGATAGTGAATAAGCCTCATGAGACCTGATGGTTTTATAAATGGGAGCAAGCTCATTCTTGTTGGCAGCCATGTAAAATGTGCCTTTCGCCTTCCGCCATGATTATGAGGCCTCCCCAGCCATGTGGAACAGTGAGTCCACTAAACCTCTTTTACTTTATAAATTCCCCAATCTCAAGTATGTCTTTATCAGCAGCATAAAAACAGGTTAATAGGGCCGGGCGCGGTGGCTCACACCTGTAATCTGAGCACTTTGGGAGGCCGAGGTGGGTGGATCACGAGGTCAAGAGATCGAGACCATCCTGGTCAACATGGTGAAACCCCATCTCTACTAAAAATACAAAAAATTAGCTGGGCGTGGTGGCGCGTGCCTGTAATCCCAGCTACTCGGGAGGCTGAGGCAGGAGAATTGCCTGAACCCAGGAGGCGGAGGTTGCAGTGAGCCGAGATCGCGCCATTGCACTCCAGCCTGGGTAACAAGAGTGAAACTCCGTCTCAAAAAAAAAGGGTTAATAGAGTAAACTTTTCAGTTATTTAAGTTGCAGTGATGATACAAACTTGAACAGGGCTTTGGTTATTTAAAGTTGGCCCTTGCTCACTTCTTGGTCGAGCAGGTTTAATAATATTCATTTATTCAACAGATATTTACTGGCACCTATTACATACCTGGTCCTGATACTGGTCTCCTAGCCATGAACAAAACAGAACTTCCTACCTGTGGAACTCGCATTTACTGCAGGAGGGAGGAACTGCACAAACAAATAGGTGCCATGTATGTCATGTTGGAGGGCGACAGGTCAGGAAGAAGAAGGCAGGAAAGGGAGGCAAGGCAGGGGCGGGTGTGGAATTTTAAATGGGGTCCTTAAGGAAGCCTCGTGGAGCAGGGGGATTCCAGGGCAGCCTCTGGATGAGCACCTCCAATGTCACCGTAAGGATTCAAGGAGGTCATTTTTGTGAAAGAGTGGTGAACTATGTGAATAAACCAAATTCTAGCTAGGTGTGGTGGTTCCTGCCTGTAATCCCAGCACTCTGGGAGGCTGAGGTGGGAGGATGACTTGAGCCCATGAGTTTGGACCAGCCTGGGCAACTTAGGGAGACATCATCTCAAAAAAAGAAAGGGGAGGATAGAAAGAGACAAAGAAAAAAAACCCAGAATTGTCAAAAACAGTTGATGCCATTCACTGGCTGCAGCCTGTCTGCAGTTTCTGCGTGGGGTGGAAGAGTCTGTGGCAGACCCAGCACACAGTCATCTGTCTGAAGGCTCAGGAATGGCATAGAAGCAACAGGACCAGGAAGGCTGTGATCTCAAAAACAGAGGCCTGTGAGATGAACAGAGGCCTGTGTGATGAAACAGAGGCCTGTGTGCTACCGTCATTACCTCTAGCACATTTTCCCAGGAGAATTTGCTGACTCTCAGAAGAAGCCAGATACTGAGATGATGTCCCAGGAGGAAGGCTCTGCTGAGGCTGGGAAAGCCAAGAAGCCACTAGAGCTTCTGGCACGTGTGCAGAGGCAGTGACAAAATCGAAAGCTCTAGGGCTTCACCAGCAGAGACAGTTCCCTGGTCAAGCCATTTGCCAGGTTTTGAATCTGCCTGGGGAGTTGGCAGAAAGGCTGAAAAGCCAGGCCAAGGCCTCAGAAAAGCAGAATGGGATTTCCCTCATTCTTGAGGATAAAGAGGCAAAGATTCACCAGGATGAGTGAATCAATGAACACAGCAAACTCTCAGGTGAAGACCCAGAGGGCTACTGCAAGGGAAACAGGTGAACCAGAGGCAGGCAGAACCTCACCAAATCTGGAAGCCAGACTAATACTCAGCCCCTAAAATGATCCATTCCATGCTCTATCTGCCTAGCAGAGGAAATGAGGAACTCTTTCTGGTAGAAAATAAAGCCCACATGGAACATTTATAATTTGTATATAAAATATCTGCCAATAAATACAAAATTATTAGGATGCCAAGAGATAGAATGATATGAATGTAAGCTGAGGGGGGAAATAATAATAGAAACAGACACAACATTTATCTTAATATTGGTGCTGGCTGTCAAGGACTTTAACTATCATTAGTTCATTACAGAACAAATAGATTTTTAAAGAGATATTTCAAAAGAGAATTGGAATCTATAAAAAACGGATAAAAATTTAAACAAATAAAATTTGAAAATGAAAAGTCAAAAGTTAATAATTCAGTAGATAGATTAATAGCACATTAAACACAGCAGAAGGCAGGATTAGTAAAATGGAAGACAGGTCAATAGAGAATACCTAAATTATCTCACATAGAGAAAAATAATAGAAAATGGATAAAACAGCATGGGGGGCATGCAGGACAATATACAGAGGTCTCATATACTTGTTACTGGAGTTCCAAAAGGAGAAAAGACAGAGATAGGTGCTACTGACTATATTGTCTCCCTGCTCCCAGTTCAAATGTTAGAGCCTTAAGCCCTAATGTGATGGTATTTGCTGATGGGGCCTTTGGGAGGTGATTAGATCTTAATGGTGGAGCCCTCATGATGGCATGAATGCCATTATAAGAAGAAACCAAAGAAATCTCTCTCTCACCCACCATGTGGCGATGCAGCAGGAAGACAGCCATCTGCAAACCACGAGAAGGGCCCTCACCCAGAATCAAATGGGCCAGCACCTTGTCTTGGATAGCCCACCCTCCAGAACTGTGAGGAATAGATGTCTGCTGCTTAAGCTATCCAGTTTACAGCATTCTGTTGCACCAACCAAGCAAACTGAGACAATTGTAGAGAGGAAATATTGAAAAAATATTGGCATAAAATTTTACGTTAGTCATAAGAAAAAAACTTACAAATTCAAAAGGCTCTGCAAATCCTAACCTGTTTGTTTTGGCATTTCCAGGAGAAATACAAAAGAACAAAATGCAACCAACTACAATTAGTAGTAGGTTTCATTTATCATCATAATAAAACTGGAAAAGAAGACAAAAAAGGCAGAGAAAAATCTTAAAAAAAAAAATACAGTGAGAAAATCTTGAAAACATCCAGGAGGGAACACAGTACATTACACACATTACCTTTAGGAAAACAGTTATGAGAAAACAGACTGATATCTCAAGAAAACCATAGAAACTAGAAGACAATAGAATGATCTTTTAAAAGCACTGAAAGAAATGACGCGTCAACCTTGAATTCTATACCCGAACTATCCTTTAAAATAAAAGTACAGTACCCTTTTAGACAAACAACGATTGCCATTTATTTGTCACTGGCATACTTGCACCAAAAGAAATACTAAGGCCAGGTGCGGTGGCTCATGCCTGTAATCCTAGCACTTTGGGAGGCCAAGGTGGGTGGATCACCTGAGGTTAGGGGTTCGAGACCAGTATAGCCGACATGGTGAAACCCTGTCTCTACTAAACATACAAAAATTATCTGGGCATGGTGGTGGGTGCCTGTAATCCCAGCTACTTGGGAAGCTGAGGCAGGAGAATTGCTTGAACCCAGGAGGTGGAGGCTGCAGTGAACTGAGATTGCACCACTGCACTCCAGCCTGTGTGACAGAGTGAGATTCTGTCAAGAAGAAGGAAGGGAAGGGAAGGGGAGGGGAGGGGAGGGGAGGGGAGGGGAGGGAAAGAAAGAGGCTAAAATAGATACCATAGGCAAAGTAAAAATTATCTGGCTAAAGCCCTCATTTTTCTGGCTAAAGCACAGAAATGTAGGAAGTCATGAAGAATTTTTTCAAAAAGGCGAGGGGTAGACTGGGCACGGTGTTTACCGCCTATAATCTGAGTACTTTGGGTGTCTGAGGCAGGAGGATCACTTGAGTCTAGGAGTTCAAGACTAGCCTGGGAAAGATGGTAAGATCCCATCTCTTCAAAAAATTTAAAAATTAGACAGGCATGGTGGTGCACACCTGTGGTCCCAGCTGCAAGCAGGCTGAAGCAAGAGGGTCATTTGAGCTGGGGAAATTGAGGCTGCAGTGAGCTGGGTTTGTGCCACCACACTCCAGCCTAGGTGACAGAGTAAGGTACTGTCTAAAAAAAAAACCAAATATACATATGCTTATGAATATTGACTGTTTGAAACGATCATAATAGCCAGGGCACAGAGGCTCACGCCTGTAATCCTAGCACTTTGGGAGGCCAAGGCTAGCAGATCACTTAAGGTCAGGAGTCTGAGACCAGCCTGATCAATTGGTGAAACCCTGTCTACACCAAAAACACAAAAAAATTAGCTGGGTGGGGTGGTGGGTGCCTGTAATCCCACTACTCGGGAGGCTGAGGCAGGAGAATCACTTGAACCCAGGAGGCGGAGGTTGCAGTGAGCCGAGATTGCACCACTGCACTCCATCCTGGGCAACAGAGCGAGACTCTGTCTCCAAAAAACAAACAAAAAACCAAAAAAGCAATCATAATAATGTAGTATAGAGTTTTAAACGTATATAAATAGAAGGCAGAAAAATGATCATGTAAAAGATGGGAAGGGAAAATAAAGTGTTTCCAGGCTCTAACAGCATCATGGTAAAATAAATCATTTCTATTCAATTACTATAAATGAATAACACGCATCTTTATCTCTACATTACCACTAATACAATAAGTTAATAGAGGAAGACAATATCATAATTTTTTAAAAGATTGATGAGAGAAAAGGGAGGGCAAAGAGAAAACAAATAGTTAGATGGCAAATATAATCCAACTACATCAGAAATTACATAAAATGTAAACGGACTAAATTCTCCAACTAAAAGTACAAGATTGTCAAACTGGATAAAACCCTTTACAAACCACATATTCTATATATGACATAGGATATCACTCCTCTTCTTTAGCAGAGATGTCAAGTTCCTGCCTCTTATGGTCTCTTTCTGCCTTAAGTTGTCCATAAGACCCTACCCTCCTCGCACCTTATGCACCAGACCAAAATGCTCACACCTACGTAGAACATCAGGCCTCTGTGCCTTTACTCACGCTGTTCCCTTTGCCTGGAATATCCCTCTTCCTGACTTCTATCTGCTTCCGCATATACCCACATACATTCCCATATCCCTTGCCTGGTTCATGATTTAAGGCCCAGATCCGGGGAGCACACACCTCAACCAGGCTTTCCATCTCCCTCCTCTTCTCCACACGGCCCCAGGCTTACCCTTCCTGCAGCCCTGACACTGTTGGCCTGGTCTGTTTGCTCTTCTCACTGTGAGGGAGCTCCTCAAGAGAAGGGAACACAGTGGCAATTGACCAATTCCCTTCCTGGGTTGGCACTGTGCAAACCCAACAGACACCACCTCTGCTAAGAACAGTCCCAGTGATAACTGCCAACATCAGCCGGTCCTAGCTGGTCCCAGACACTGCACTAAGGGCTTCTCGTGTGTGATTTTATTTAATCCTCACAAACGCTCTGTGAGGTGGGGGCTACTCTCATGCCATTTTACAGGTAAGGAAACTGGGGCTTCCAGAAGTAGGCTGTCCCCACGTCACAGCTGGGCGGCCTTGGCAGGTGTGCAGTCAGGTAAGAAAGACATGGGCAAGTGAAGGGGAAGGGGATAAGCAAAATGTGGAGGCTGCAGGGGGCTACGTGGTGACACCTCGTCCAGCCTTGGGAGTCAGGGAGGCTTTTCTAGGAAGCAGCTGTGAAGCCGAGACCTACAGGAGTAATGAGCAAGAGCTGGAAAGATGAGGGTGCAGAGTTCCTGGGCGGCGGGAGTGACGCCTGCGGTCCCAGCGCCGGTCACACTGCTGCAAGACCTATGTGGCCAAGCCCCGGAAGGAGTGACGTGGCGCCCCTCCCTCAAGTGGAATCTCAAGTGGAGACGAGAGAGGAAGGCACCGCGAACATCCTCACACTCCGGTGCCTGGCACGTGGTTGGTGTTCTCTCATCTTTGAGCCAAATCGAACTCACCAGCGAGTGACATTAGCAATTGAAAAGTGAGACTTGGGTCTGATCTGAATCTTCAACCTCACTTCTGGGAACTTGAAATCTTGCAGCAAAGCTGGTCCATGCGAGGAGCGGGGGTGGGGGGGCGCAGGGGGAGGCATTCCCAGGGCACTGACCCCCTGTCATATTCACTCCACTCCACGAGGCAGCAGGTGCTGGGGCCCTGGAGCAGCCTCCAGCTGATCCCCATGCCCACCCTTCCAGACACACACCGCCTGCACCTGCTCACTAGCAACGTGGCTCCCCAGGTTCCAGACCCCTCCTGGTATTCATGTTCCCCACTTCCACGGTGAGGTCGCCTCTCCTTCTGGACCTCAGTGTCCCTGGCTGTCAAATGATGAGGATTCACTAAGACGGTCTCCCAGTGCCATCCAGATCCCACAGACTCTGATCTTCTGTGGGTCCCTTTTGCTCTTTTGGGATGTGTCTATGTCCTTTATTCAGAGCTTTGCTACAAGGCCAATTCGTATTTTCTGAAGCTGTTGTCTCCCTGAGCAAACATGCTTCCCTCCTGCACCGTCTCTCCCCTGCCTCCAACTCACAGTATTGATATTCTAACAAAAATAGCTCCCATCCCTCTGCCCACATCACCAGATGCACAGAAATGCAGAGCTACTTCCCGAGGCAATTAATCCCATTAACAAGCAGTAATTCACAGCCTTCAAGCGGGAGGCCGCCTTCGTTACAGAGTGTTAACCAAGATCGTCCTTAATCCCAGGCAAGGCGTGCAGGCTGCTGCTGGGACACCCAGACACCAGCGACCCTGGGATTAACTGCTCCCCCCACCACCGCAGCACCCCACGTCCACACACAGCCCTTCCCACGTCCCTGGGCACCGACGCCGGGGCTGGGCACATGGCAGCTGTACGGGGGTCCCCTCAACATTCAGCGGATGTCAGCAGCCCACTCCTGATTGGGAGTGATTGTTTTCAGCATGGAGTCAGCCCGGACTGGAGTCACCAAACTGTTAACTGTGCTTATCGCAAATCACTTTAATGATGTGTTAACATTTAATTAGATCGCTACCGAATGCTTCAGATTACACGTGCAGCCCGCGAACCTGACCATCAGAGCAAAAAGAGTCACAGAAAATGGGATCCTTGCCCCCAGCCCCAGCTGGGCAGGAGGTCCTGGGCTTAGCAAGCCAGTCCGTTTGGGGGAAGTTTCTCAGCATCCGCTTTATGTCTCTGGTGAGGCCATCAGGCATGTGGTGGGCACAGCCGTGGAAACTGTGTTCATCCTGGAAATGAGGGGTCTGCTCATGTTCACACCACATGGTTGTGTTATGCATCTGCTGTCTGCAAGGCGTAGAGTTGAGGCTGCAAGGGCCCCTGAAATGGAGAAACACGGCCCCACCCTTGAGAAGGCAGGCTTGCAGGGCAGAAGAAAGTTCCTATTCCTTCACCCAGGCCCGCGCTGAGCAGGGGGCGGCCCCAATCCTACTGCCCATCTAGGAAGGTGTCGTATCTGCATTTTACAAACGGGAGACCAAGGCTCAGAGAAGTGGTCGTTTACTCTGTGTGGAGGCTCCATGAGGGCAGGAAGGGAAAGGTCTTGGGTGAGCAAATGCTCGATCGGCCAGACTGGGGCCAGGCTGCGGGCCTGGGGGACAGAACCAAGGAGCCTCAAGCTGTGCTGTAGGCAACCACGGAGGGGCTTTGCAGCAGGGGTGGGGCGGCACAGTGCAACCCACGTTTTCAAGATCTTAAGAAACAAAATGTTCAAATAGGAAATCCAGGTCTGCGCTCTGAGCCTGCGGTGTGCTGTGGTGCTCTGTGCAGCGGGCGGGTGCTGGCGTGTGAGCGCCGAATGCCTCCTCTTCTTTGGGTGATTAGTTCATTGATGTATTGCGTTATTGAATCATTGATTCACTTGCTGGGAATCTGCCAGGCATGGATGGTGCCCACAAGAAGCTCTCTCTCCATTTCAAACACGTGCACACCATGCACATATGCACATCTGAGTCCACACACATGTGTGCACATACATGTACAAATCCACACAATGCACATATTCATATACACCCACACACTTGCGCATACATATATGCACACAATAGCCATGTGTATGCACACGTTCATTCACATGCACATCCACACATTTGTGCACACCATGTACATTCATACACATGTCCACACATTTATGCACCTGCACACTCCACACACACGCAAACATATCCATGCATACACATAGGTGCACACACACATGTGCTCATGTACATGCACACTCCATGCCAGTGCGCACACACTCATAAACACAGGTGTAGGTACACACATTCATACACCCATGTACACCCACATTCATAGGTGCAGGCACACACATACACACATGTGCCCATTCACACACAAGTACAGGCACACATGTTCATACACACCTGTGCACACACATTCCTACACACAGGTGCAGGCACACACGTTGATACACAATGTGCACACATATTCACACACACAGGCACAGGCACACATGTTCGTGCACACATGTGCACATACATTCATACACAGGCGCAGGCACACACTTTCATACACACGTGCACACGCACTCATACAGGTGCAGGCACACACATTCATGCACAATGTGCACACACATTCACACACACAGGCGGAGGTACACATGTTCGTGCACACATGCGCACACATTCATACACAGGCGCAGGCACACACATTCGTGCACACACGTGCACATGCATTCATGCACGCAGGTGCAGGCACATGCGTTCATGCACAATGTGCACACACATATACACAGGCGCAGGCACACACATGCACACAGATGCACACACATTCATACACCCATGTACACACACATTTATAGGTGCAGGCACACACATACGCACATTCATACACAACTGCGGGCACACACGTTCATACACACCTGTGCACACACATTCATACACACAGGCGCAGGCACACACGTTCATACACAATGTGCACACGCATTCACACACACAGGCACAGGCACACACATTCGTGCACACATGCGCACACATTCATACACAGGTGCAGGCACATGCATTCATGCACACACGTGCACACGCATTCATGCACACACGTGCACACGCATTCATGCACACATGTGCACACACATATACACAGGCGCGGGCACACACATGCACATAGATGCACACACATTCATACACAGGTGCAGGCACACACACATTTTCCCCACACACGTTCACACACAGCGCCAGCCTTCCTATTGATTGGGGTTCCCGCAATCCTGCGATCCCCAGTTACTCTCCACGTTTCCATCTCTGGAAAAGCAGGAGCTGGCAGTGGCGGGAGGCTGTCCCATTTGTCTTCTCTCCCCTCCACCTGCATGACTTGGGGAAATGCCCATTTTCAAAGGACATGCCGATGACCCCACGGCTCTGCCCTAACGTGGCTGTGGCCCAGCACCTCTGCAGCGAGGCCTAGGCAGCAGCTGTGCTGCGAACACCACCCCGGCTGCGCTCAGAGTCCACCGGCCGCCAGGAGAAACCCTCTGTGATGTGACATGACCAGACAGGCGCAAGGAATAGGCCCCGCAGTCATGTAAAATGCAGGAGCGCTCCCGTCCCGGACGCTGGCTGCCCCAGCATCCCAGTGCCCGTTTGGGGGCCATTTAACCCGGGCCCTGGCGTAACAACAGCCTCAGTATTCGGAGGAAGCCAGAGGCTCCCGCGTCTTCTTCGAGTGGCACAGCCCTTGCAGGGGGTGCCCGGAATCATGGGGGTGACGTCATGTGGCCTCCCAGAGTTAGCCCGGCCCACTACCCAGATGGAAGCTTGCAGATGAGTCAGTCCGTGGGAAGAGAACAGGAGTTTATTCAGCAAGCTCCCAAGCCTCGGGCAGCCTAGCGGATGATTGAGCTGGAGTAAAATCGTGCATCCTTAAACTGGCAAGCGCTGGGCTGCCCGACGGATTCCATGTACGGGTCACCTCCCCTAGACAGATTAAGCTCCATGGTACCCCTCTGCCCAGGCGGGGGGTGGGAGGGCCCAGCCCTGCTCCTGGACGTGCTGTTTCTTCCCATATGGTGTGGACAAAGGAGAAGGTAGGGAAGGCCAAGGCGTTGGGGCCAGGCTGGCAGCCTTGCGATGTGGCTGGTGCCAAGGTCTTTAGGGTGAGTGACTAAAACCTCTCTGCACTTTGGTTCCTGCACCCCAAAAGTGGTCAGTGTGCAGGCCCTGTCTGGGAGGCTCTCACAAGGACAGGGCTGAGCCTCTGGACCTCAGCATTGCTCTCTGGGCACTGGGCAGGGGCTGTAGCACCATCCCAGGCACGGCCATGAGCAACATTGCTCTTTGGGCATTGGGCAGGGGCTGCAGCACTGTCCCGGAGACAGCCATGAGCAGCAGGGCCCTTGGAGCCAAGCCCACACCTGCTCAGAGAGGATACTAAGCATGCTCACTGGGAAATTTACCATGGCACGTTGGTAAGAAGAGTCCAGCAGAAACAGCAGACAAACTGGCGAAGGCAGGTGCAGGCTGGCAGGGTGGTGCAGACTTCCATGGCTGCAGACTTTGGAGGATTCCCCATTGTCTACTGGCTCTGTCTCATAAACCCCACCAGACGCTCATGTAAAAGTGTGGAAGAATCCCAAAGCTGTGTCCACTGCGGTGGACCTCGGGGAGGGGTCAAGCAGCCACATGGAAGGGTGTGAAATCCCAGCCAGGCCCTTCTCCCCTCCGTGCATCAAGGTACAAGAGCCTGAACCTGGGCAGGACATCAGTGGAAACGCATTGCAGCTGGAGAAGGAGACTGGGGAAAGAGGACTGTCCTCCTCAGGGTGGGAGACAGGGTTGAGGACTGAGCCCACAACAGTGGCTAGAAAAAGCAGAAGATCCGAGAAGGCCACAATCCCAAGAACCAGGGCCACAGCAAACCTAAGACTAAGGCCTGTCCAGAGCCTCGGCAAGCTTACTCACCTCCCGCTCCTGCCGCCAAGCTGAGATCTGCAACACCAGAATCAGCAAAGTGGCGCCGAGAGGGAGGGGAGGGCGGAGAGCACAGGGAAGCTCTCTGAAGCACAGTGCAAAAGGAAAACCCACAGTTTAGACTCAGACATTGCTCAACAGAAACTCTCTGTGCAGCCATTTGCAGTAGTTTGAGTGATGGCGGTAACACATCTCAAGCCTAGCCCAGCCCTAGCTAGGTCAACTTAAACCCCACACAAAGGGTCCAGTGGGAGGACGGTGCCCATACAAGATGCCTGGCTTTTAACACAAAATTCCGATGCGTACAAAAACACAAGGGGAAATAATCGCACTCATAAGAGAGAAAGAATACACGGTGGAAATATTGCGCAGGAAATTTTAATTAACTATGATTACTATGTTGAAGGCTCTAATGAAGAAGGGGACACATGATCAGATGGGTTATTTCAGCAGAGAGATGGGAACTCTAAGGGAGAATCAAATGAAAATGCTAGAAATGAAAACCACAGAGACAGACAGGGAGAGTGCCCTCAACGGGCTCATCAGGAGATGCCACACAGCTGAGGAAGAATCACCGACCTTGATGACGAGTCAAAAACAATTACCCACACTGGAGAAAAGCATAAGCTGGAATAGAACATCCAAGAGCTACGAGACGATATCAAACTCCTAACATGCACACCTGGGATCCCGGAAGAGAGACGGAGCGGAAGAAATATTTAAAGAAAGAATGACCAGAAATGTACTGAAATGAGCAACAGACACCAAAACACAGATCCAAGAAGCTCAGAGAACACAGCGAGCACACACAGCAAAGCAAGAGCGATGAGGAACCGCAGCCAGCACGTTACAGTCCAGCTTCTGGAAACCAAAGACAAAGAGAAAAGGTTGAAGCCAGCCGGACTGGGGCGGGTGGGGAGGCGGGGCAGAAGAGTAAAGGCGCCGTTTGCAAGATGAGGTGCCTCATCAGAAATCACGCGAAACGGAAAGCAAGGCAGGGAAGCTTCAAAGTGCTGAAGGACAGGACGGGCGCAGTGGCTCACGCCTGTAATCCCAGCACTTTGGGAGGCCAAGGCGAGCGGACCACGAGGTCAAGAGATCGAGATCATCCTGGTCAACATGGTGAAACCCTGTCTCTATAAAAACACAAAAATTAGCTGGGCATGGTGGCGCGTGCCTGTAATCCCAGCTACTCGGGAGGCTGAGGCAGGAGAATTGCCTGAACCCAGGAGGCAGAGGTTGCGGTGAGCCGAGATCGCGCCATTGCACTCCAGCCTGGGTAACAAGAGCGAAACTCCGTCTCAAAAAATAAATAAATAAATAAAGTGCTGAAGGACAAAACAGAAACAAACAAAAAAACCAAACCTGTTAACTCAGAAAACAATTTCTTCGCAAAAATGAAGGAGACATGAAAACTTTCTCAAATAAACAAAAATTGAGAAGCTGCATTTCCAGCAGACCTACTCTAAGGGAGGGACAGCGGAGGGTGGGGAGTTGGAGAGGGATAACATGGGGAGAAATGCCAGAGATGGGTGATGGGGAGGAGGCAGCAAACCGCACTGCCAGGTGTGTACCTATGCACCAATCTTGCTTGTTCTTCACAAGTACCCCAAAACCTAAAACGCAACAAAATATATATTTTAAAAAGGAATGCTAAGGAAGTTCTTCGGGCAGAAGGACCATGTGATATTGATATGAACTGAAACTTGCTTCTACACAGAGAAACGAAGAGTGCCAGAAATGCAATAAATGAAGGTAAAATTAAGTTTGATTTTTTTCTACTTTCTAATTGTGCTAAAAGAAAAGAAAAACATTTAAAACCAGAACAGCGGCACCGGATTGTGTGTTTATGGCATACGTAGCAGTAAAGGTACGGCAGCCACAGCATAGAGGCTGGGAGGGAGAAACTGGGTTTCTGCTGTTTTAAGGTCCCTTATCCTGCACACAAGGTGGTACCGTATTGTTTGAAGGTAGATTCTGATGAGTTAAAGATGGAGATTTGCGCCAAAGGGCAACCACTGGAAGGTTTTTAAAGAAGTATGAATAGTAAGTCAGTAGAGGAGATAAAATGGCATCATAAAAATTGCTCAACTGACAAAAGAGAAGGCAAAAAAATTAGGAAAAGGAAGTGAAGGAAAAAACGGAACAAATAGAAAATGGCAAGTAAAATGATGGGCGGTAATCAGAGCACATCAATCATCACATTAACTGTGGGTGGTATAAACATACCAAATAAGAGGCAGAGATGGTCAGATGTGGCTGTTTCAGTGGCATGCTGTGCACAGGAAACCGGCTTCAATGTGTTACGAAAAGGAAGGAAAAGAAAATACAGACCGTGAAAGAAAACTGGGGAACTCCACTGATAACAGACAAGGTAGACAGTAGAGAAAGGAAAACTGTCAGAGACACAGAGAACATCATATAACGACGAAGGAGTCAGTTCTCCAAGAACTCGTAACAATCTTAAATGTGTACGCAACTAGCAACAGATTCAAAATGCGGGGAACTGGAATGGGAAACAGATGAATCCACAGTTATAGCTGGAGATGTCAACTCTGTCTCAGGAATGGACAGAAAAATAAACAGATGATCAGTAAAAGCAAAGGCCTGAACAACACCATTAGACCTAAGTGACATATACAGACTCCACCCAACAAGAGAAGAATGCATCTGGACCGTAAAACACATTTCAGCAAATCTGAAAGAATATGGATCTTTTGATTATAGATAATTTAACCATAATAGTAAATTACAAATCAATAACAGAAAGGTAGAAGAAAAAATGTTCAAAACTGAACAACACACTTGTAATAACCCACAGGTAAGGGGGCAAATGACAACAGCAATTTAAAAATATTTTAAGGTGAATTATAATGAAAATAAAATATACCAACATTTGACGAATAGAGTTAAAACAGTGCTTAGAGGAAAAAAGAAAACTTCAGTCCCAGATGCTTTTGCTGGAGAATTCTATCAAATATTTAAGAAAGAAATAATACCAATTCAATATCACTTATCTCTTCCAACAAATAGAATAGGAAAAACAGTTTCCAATTTATTTTATGAGTCCAGAAATACCCTAGTATCAAAACACCCAACTACATTACAAAAGAGAGAAAATTATAGACTAATATTTTTCATGAATGAAGGTGTGTAAACCCTCAATACAATATTAGCGTGATCATGTTTCATCACAGAAATACAAAGGCGGTTACAAAATGTTAAGTTAACCTGATACAGCGTATTAATAGACTACAGAAGAAAAGCCATGTAATTATCTCAGTAAATGAAGGAAACGGATTTGATAAAATTCAAAATCTATTAACTGTGAAGAAAATTCTCAACAAACTAAAAGGGAGCTTCCTTGATCTGAAAAAGAACGTGGACAGCTAAACTTACAGGTGAATGTTTTTTTCCCGATATCAGAAACAAGGCAAGGATGTCTTCTCTCACTGTTCCTATTCAAGCACTTCTGTACTAGAAGTCCCAGCCAATGCAATATGGCAAGAAAAGGAAATTAAAAGCGTGTAGATAAAAAAAGAAATTAAACCCCCTTCCTACATGACATGGTTGTCTATGTAGAAAACTTTTTTAAATGCACATGAAAGTTCTAGAACTAATCAATGAGCTTAGCAAGGTCATGAGAAACGTAATCAACACACAAAAATTAGTCATATTTCTATATACAAGCAAAGAATTGGAATTTTAAGTGAAAAAATACACACTATTACCAGAAAATAAAATATATAGGTATAATTTTTTTTTTTTGAGACTGAGTCTCACTTCGTCACCCACACTAGAGTGCAGTGGTGCAATCTTGGCTCACTGAAACCTCCACTGCCTGAGTTCAAGTGATTCTCATGCTTCAGCCTCCTGAGTAGCTGGAATTACAGGTGTACACTGTGCCTGGCTAAATTTTGTATTTCTAGTAGAGAAGAGGTTTCACTACGTTGGTCAAGCTGACCTCGAACTCCCGACCTCAAGTGATCCACCCACCTCAGCCTCCCAAAGTGCTGGGATTACAGGCATGAGCCACCGCACCCAACCAAGGCTTACATTTTTAAGTATGCAAAGTCTGCATGCAGAAAATGACAAACACTGATAAAAGAAGTCAAACAAGAAGTAAGTAATGGGTGACATTTTTGGCAAGGAAGGCTGAGAATGGTTAAGATGTCATTTCTATACAATTTCATTTAAAGGTTTAATGCAATGTCAGCAGGCTTGTGTTTTAGATAACACAGGTTGAATCAAAATTGTCTATGGAAAAGCAAATTAACTTTATAGAGCCATCATTAGAAGTTTGAAAAAGGAGAACATTAAAGTTGGAGAACTCATACCGCCTAATTTGGAGACCTGCTGCAAAGCTATAGTGATCCAGACAGTGCGGTATCCACGTAAGGACAGACATACAGGTCATCGGAACAGAATAGAGCCCATAAATAGATCTGGGGAAATACTGTCAAATGACTTTTGACAGAGGGGGGAAAGAAATTGAATAGAAAAACATGGCAATCTTTTCAACAGACAGTGCTGAAGAAGTTGTGCATTCACGTGCAACCAAATAGCTGAGTCATTAACCTTTATAACAAAATCACATCAAATTGAAACATCTGTAAAATGCATAAAACTATAAAACTTCTAGTAGAAAACAGGATAAAAATCTGTGTGGCCTTGAATTGGGCAGCATGCCTAGAGAAGACCCAATAACATTATGCACAAAAGAACAGCGCTGATAAGTTCAACCTTATCCAAATCTAGAATTTCTCTGTAAACAAGTTAAAAAAGAAAACCTATTAAGAGCATGAAAAAACAAGCCACAGACCAAGAGACTATTTTCCAATCACATTTCTGACAAAACACAATATCAAGAATCTATATATGGCAGTCCTCCCACCTGTTTATCTGAAGGGGATTCGTGCAAAGATCCTCAGTGAATGTCTGAAACCACGGACAGCACCAAACCCTGTATATACGAGGTTTTCCTCTACATGCGTATCTATGATATAGATTAATCTACAAATTAGAGACAGTTAGAGATTAACAACAGTCAGTAGTAATAAAATAGAACAATTATAACAATATATTGTCATAAAAGTTATGTGAATGTGGTCTCTCTCTCTCTCTCTCTCTGTCTCTCTCCCTCCCCCCGCCACCGACCTTCTCCCACTCCTCTCTCCTTCTCTTCTTTCTCTTTCTCTAAATATCTCACTGTACTGTATTCTGGGCAACTGAGATCACAGAAAGTAAAACCACAGAGAAGGGGAGACTACTGTAATTTTTTTTAAAGCTCTTGAATGTCAAAATTAAGACAAAAAAATGAACTTTTAAAAAGGGGTAAAGATTTACACAAACAATTCATTGAAGAGGAAGCACAGATGACAAATAATCCTATGGAAAAGTGCAGGAGAAAAAGAACAAGGTGAGCCTAGAACATCTGAAGGTGCTACAGTGTAGAGAATTGGTCTGAAAAAGGAGACGGGCACATGTTAAAAGAGCACAGGAGCGCTGAAACAATTTAACCATCAAAATAGACAAATAAAATACTGAATTTGAACCCAAAGAATAAAATAAATAACCCGAGTCTATATTCATATCAAGAATAATGAACTAAATAAATAAAGAGAAGTGACCAGTCTCTTTCCAGAAGAATTCCGAATACGAAATACGGAAAGAATGAGGGAAATAGAGCGTTACCATCAGAACGTCGCAGTCCTGATCTTACACGAGGTCCACTGCTGAATGCGGACATTCATAGGCAGAAGTGTTACCGGTGGAGGGTCTTCACTACAAGCTGTCCAGGTTTTTGGCATGTTGAACAAAGAACTGGACAAAATACACAAACAAAGCAACGACAGAACAAAGTAAGAAAAGCACAGATTTATTGAAGCAAAAGCTCACTCCACAGAGTGAGAGCAGGCTTGAGAGAGCAGCTCAAGAGCCCAGCAGCAAAATCTTCTGGGGTTTAAGTACCCTTCAGAGTTTTCCTATTGGTTACACCCTATGTAAATGAAGACTTGGCCCTTCACCAATCAGAGGCTGAAGTGAAGGCTTCCTCTCTCGGCACCCTAATCTCCAGCCTCAGAAGTTTCAGGAGGAGCAGAGTATTCGCATAGCCTCGAAGTATCTCTTCCAAAATATTAGGAGTGACAAAGGAAAAACAGCTAACTTGCCAAAGGAGAAATCTGGCAGGCACCACCTTATTCAAGAATCTCGGTGAGCATCACCAGTGATAATGAGGTAGGAGGTGGGGCTTGGATGCCGGACCAAATTGAGGACTAGCTAAGACAGGGAGGACAGGGAAGCCAGTTTCCAGAAGACATGGCCACCAGTGCCATGTCAGTTTGTCATTGCCATGGCAACACCCAGAAGTTACCACCCCCTTCCATGGCACCAACCTAAGGACCAGGAAGTTACCACCATTTCCCAGAATATTCTGCATAATTCACTCCTTAATTTGCATGTAACTAGAGGTGGTTATAAATGTGAATGCAGGCCTGCCTCTGAGCTGCGGCTCTGAGCACCCTGCCTGTGGGGTAACCCGCACTGCAAAGGAGTGGTACATCTGTGCTGCTGTGCGCTGCTGCTTCAATAAATGTCGCCAACACCACAGGCTCGTCCTTCAGCTCTTTCCTGGGTGAAGCCAAAGAACCTCCTGGGCTAAGCCTCAGTTTTGGGGCTTACCTGCCCAGCATCATCAAGACACATGGGGTGGCCTCTGCTATAGGGTACATCTCTTCTGCAGTTCTTCCCAGTAATTCAAAGCCTCAGTGTTGCCATGAAAAAACATCAGACCATCCCAAGCTGAGAAATCGTCTACAAGATAACTTCTAAGTCTCTTCATAAAAGACAAGGGAAGAGTGCAGAGCTGTCAGAGACTGGAGGAGACCGAGGAGATGCAAAAACTGAATGCAAATCGTGAATGGAATCGTGGATTTAATTCTAGACTACAAGAAAACATTAATGGCGACAGCTGAACGCAACGTGGAGTCATGGATTCGATTCTAGAATACAAGAGAACGTTAATGGCAAAAGCTGAACACAACGTGGAGTCATGGATTCGATTCTAGAATACAAGAGAACGTTAGTGGCAAAAGCCGAACGCAACATGGAATCACGGATTCGATTCTAGAATACAAGAGAACATTAGTGGCAAAAGCCGAACGCAACATGGAATCACGGATTCGATTCTAGAATACAAGAGAACGTCAGCGGAAAAACTGCTGAAATCTCTACTAGTCATAGCAATGCGTCAATGGTCATTTCTTATTATAGATCGTTATTGGCTATGTAAGATGTTAAAGTTAGGGGAAATTGAATGAAAGGTGTCCAGAAAATGTCTGTAGTATTCTCACAACTCTTCTGTAAATCTAAAATTACCTCCATGCAAAACGTCAAGAGTAGGAAGTGACTGAGGAAAATAAAGTGGAAGTACATACACTCCCTAAATTTTTTTCTTTTCTTGTTTTGTTTTGTGAGCAGTTTCGCTCTTGTTGCCTGGGCTGGGGTGCAGTGGAGCAATCTTGGCTCACTGCAACTTCCGCCTTCTTGGTTTAAGCAATTCTTCTGCCTCAGATTCCCAAGTAGCTGGGATTACAGGCATGCACCACCATGCCCGGCTAATTTTGTATTTTTAGCAGAGACAGGGTTTCACCGTGTTGGCCAGGCTGGTCTCAAACTCCTGACCTTAGGTGATCCATCTGCCTCAGCCTCCCAATGTGCTGGAATTACAGGCATGAACTACCGTACCTGGCCCACAAATTTTATAGTAAGTAGTTACCATAAAGCTATACAAATAAATCAGTGTGGCCCAGAGTAGAAGGTTCAGGAAGACAGCTACGTGCACATATGGCCAACTGATTTTTGACAACAGTGCAAAGGCAATTCAATAGGAAAGGATTGTCTCTTCAACACATGGCACTGTAACAATTAGATAAGACACACAAAGCCAGGGGCTGCCACCACACCTCACACCTCACACAAAATTAACTCAAATAGATGACATACCTAAACGTAAAACATAAAACTGTAAAAAGTTTAGAGAGAAATAATTGAGACCTTGGGTTAAGTAACATTTTCTTATATACACCCACTAAATCAGGGGGTCCCCAAACTCCGGGCCGCAGACCAGCCCCAGTTCATGATCTGTTAGGAGCCAGGCCGCAGAGCGGGAGGTGAGTGGTGTGTCAGCGAGTGTGACCACCTGAGTGTCACTTCCCATCACATCAGCCGCAGGATGAGGTTCTCATGAGTGTGCAAACCCCTCTGTGAGCCATGCATGTGAGGGATCCAGGCTGTGGGCTCCTTATGAGAATCTTACTAATGCCTGATGATCTGAGGTGCCACAGTGTCATCCAGAAACCATCCTCCTACCCTGAAAAAATGGTCTTCCATGAAACTGGTCCCTGTTCATGGTGCCAAAAAGGTTGAGGGCCACTGCAGTAAAGCATGATCCGTTAGAGAAAACAAAGACACTTTACATTTATTCAAGGTTGCCTTGCAAATGAACATTGTTACAGAGAACAAAAAGAAAAACCACAGACCAGGAGAAAGTATTTATAAACCACAAATCTGAAAAATGACTTGTATCCAGAATATAGAGAGAACTTTGTTTTTTTTTTGAAACAGGGTCTCACTCTGTCACCCAGGATGGAGTACAGTGATGTGATCTTGGCTCACTGCAACCTCCACCTCCCAGGTTCAAGTGATTCTCCTGCCTCAGCCTCCTGAGTAGCTGGGATTACAGGTGCATGCCACCATACCCAGCTAATTTTTGTATTTTTTGTAGAGACTGGGTTTCACCATGCTGCCCAAGCTGATCTCGAACTCCTAGGCTCAAGCAATTCACCCACCTCGGCCTCCCAAAGTGCTGTGATTCCAGTCGTGAGCCACCACACCTGGCCATAAAGAACTCTTAAAGCCCAATCATAAGCATATTATTAATTCGATAAGAAAATGGGCAAGAAGTTTGAACAGACACTTCACCAATGAAGATATAGGCACATGGCGATACAGTACTTGAAGGTGTTGGCGTGGGTATGGTGAACAGGGAGCTTCTTCACTGCTGGCGGGAGTGTGAACTAGCGCACCCACTATGCAAAACAAAACCCAGAGGCGTTATATGAAAAGGACACTCCCACGCTCATGTTTATGGCAGCTCAACTCGCAATTGCAAAAATGCAGAACCAACCCAAATGCCCATCTATCAACGGGTGTGATATATACACACACGATGGAACACTACTCAGCCATGAAAAAGAATGCATTCATTCCTTCGCAGCGACCTGGGAGAGCCTGGAGACCACGACTCTAAGTGAAGTAATGCGGGAATGGAAAACCAAGCATCGTGCGTTCTCACTCCTAAGTGGGAGCTAAGCTATGAGGAGGCAAAGGCATAAGAATGACACAATGGACTCTGGGGACTCAGGGGAAAGGGCGGGAAGCGGGTGTGCAGTGTATACCGCGCGAGTAATGGATGCACCAAAATCTCACAAATCACCACTAAAGAACTCACGTAGCCAAACACCACCTGTTCCCCAATAACCTATGGAAATAAAAGTTATTTTAAGAAATAAGTACTTGAGAAGCTGCTCAGCATGACGCAGTAGGAAAACGCACTTTAAAGCCCCGCGAGGTACCGGCCACAGTGGTGGGAAGAGCTAAAAACGAGACAAAACCCCTGATGGTGCTGAGTGCCAGCTAGGCTGCAGAGTGACTGGAACTCCCGCGTGGCTGCTGAGAACCTGACTCTGGGAGGCCGAGGCGGGTGGATCACGAGGTCAAGAGATCGAGACCATCCCGGTCAACACGGTGAAACCCCGTCTCTACTAAGAATACAAAAAATTAGCTGGGCATGGTGGCGCGTGCCTGTAATCCCAGCTACTCAGGAGGCTGAGGCAGGAGAATTGCCTGAACCCAGGAGGCGGAGGTTGCGGTGAGCCGAGATCGCACCATTGCACTCCAGCCTGGGTAACAAGAGCAAAACTCCATCTCAAAAAAAAAAAAAAAAAAAAAGAAAGAAAGAAAGAAAAAGGGTTAACAGTGTCCCATCACATTCCACGTGCATTGGCCACAGGACCCAGCAGTCACTGTCCTGGACTCTTACCCAGGTGGAATGAAACTTGTGTTCCCACAGAAGCCCAAGTGTCAATAGCTGTAGGAGCTTTACTGACAATCGCTCAAAAGCAAAGCAGATGTCCCCGAAGTGGAGAGTGGATTCATAGGCTAAATACAGTCACAGCAGGAAGTGTCACTCGGCAAGAGGAAAAGAGGAAGCATCGGTTCACGCCAAGACGGGGACACATCTCAGAGGGATTACGCCAAGCGAAGATGCCGGGTCAGAAACGGTGCACAGCGTCATCCTGTTCCTGTGACACTGTGGAGAATGTCAGGGACACTCTAGGGATGGAGCCCAGATCCTGGGTGCCGTGGGCAGAGGGAATGGGGGTGGGCAGGGAAGGGATGGAAGGGTTCTCCACTTCGATTGTGGTAATGGTTACGTGACTGCATTGCCAAAACTGTATGCAACAGAGTTAATTTTTCAGTATGCAGATTAGAAAATCACAGTTTTTTAAATGCCAACATGATTGCATGGTTGGGGTCTGTCCTTGCTGTTTCCCTCCAGCACAACACAAGCATATCCCAGATGGGGGCTGCTTTCTCAGCCTGGATTTGGGACAGACCCTGGCAACTCCCGGGCACTTGGGATTGGTGTCCAGAGCTGGGTGCTGCCTGGGAGCAGGGGAGACAGGGCACACCCGGACCTCCTGTTCTCTCCGTCCTGTCTCAGAGTCTGGCTGAGCCCCTCCCCAATACCCCTGGAGCCACAGCTTGTGCTGGCCCAGCCACTGTGGCTTAGTCTGCTCAGACTCCTCCCTGCTTCTCCCTGCAGTGAACATGCTCACTCGGCTTTGGGGACACCCTCTCCCCTCTGGGTGGTTCCCCTGGGACTGCCAGCCCTGCCTCCCACACCCCTGCCAGAGAAGACATATGCCCGGGCTAGGCCAATCAGAAGCCCCCAGTGGATGTGATGCTGGCACTGGAGAGAGAGAGGAGGTCTCTGTGGATTTGAGCTGGCAGAGTGTGACCTTGAGTAGTTGCTGGCCATATCCTTTGCCATTTGGAAAAGTTCAAGGGACTGTCCTAGATGGCGAAGGCACTGGTTGCAGTCTGAAGGGCGTGCTCCTTCCTCACACTGCCTGCCGGGGCACCAGGAGCCACTCTTTGTCTTGAATGGTCTGGGCTCCACCCGGAATACTGAGCCCCTGCTGCTGTCTGTTCCCCGGGCTGTGTGGTGCTCCCAGCTCTGCAACTCTCTCCTGGCAGCACCCCAGACTCAGAGCCTGAATTCTGCCCGGCCAGAACGAGGGCAGCCAGAGCCCCTGCAAGCCTCTGTACCCAGATTGGCCTGGGCCAAGCCCACAGCGAGGTCCAGCAAGCAGAGAGGACCAGAATGGCCTGTGCTCCTGGCAAGAGCTGACCTGGAGCATGGAGGCAGTGGCCACCCTCCCTGGAGCCCCACAATGACCGCCCTTCCTGACCCCATTAATTGGGCCACATCTGGTGATGGCAGATCATTTCTGGGTTCCAGGTCACTCTGGAGGCCCCCACACACCCATCCACCATCCGGGCTCCAGCCAATCAGGGCTGTGCATCTCGAAGCTGAATGGATCTCTCCCCAGCAATGGCCGGCCTTGGGGCAGCTTGCCAACCTGCTCCCTTCTGTCCCAGCCCATGAAAGCCCAGCTGTGCAGGCTGCCCCAGCAGTCCAAGCTGCCTGGCAAGGCACATGCCTGCCTGGACGGGCAGTGAGTGAACATGCATGCCCACGCCCCTCAGTACAGACTCTGGAGACTCACTCTTCCCTCCAGCTGCTCTCTCTCCCACCCCTCCCCACACCAGCACCAACACCCCAGACTCAGAGTGCATGGGGTGTGGACCGCACGCCAGCCCATGCTGATCTGGGGAGGAATCCGGGCCGAGGAAGCCGCTCTTCCCGGAGGCTCACAGCCCTGAGGAGAGGAGGACCAGTTCACAGATCATTGCAGCCCAGGGACACTGCAGGGCCTCGGCAAAACCAAGAAATCACCAAGAACTGGACATAGGCTTTGCTCTGGAGGGTGAGCCCAGTGGAGTGATCCTCCAAGGGCAGGAGTCCTTCCAGGGGTCCAGAGAGGTGCCTGGCTGGGAGGTGGCACCTGGATTTTAGAGCTGAGCTGGGCTTTCAAGGAAAACCAGGGCGATCCCCCAACCTCATCCAGGAAACCCTCCATCAGGGTGAGCTCCAGCACAGAGGAGGGCTGCAAGAACCGAGGTCTTACCAAGGGAGCCACCAGCAACCGGCCCTGGGCCTGAGGCTCTGTCATTTGCAGGGCAGAGCCCAAGGGGATGGCTGGGCATGCTGGGGAGGGGCTTTGTGGTCAAGGAAGAAGGGGCCCAGAGGCGGTGAGGCAGGGAGGTCAGAGGTCAAGGCACAGGGGTGGGGGAGCCATGGGCAGGAGGCAGTGTCCCTGAACACTGGACATTGGTGGCCCCTGCCCAGCGCTAGACAGAACACACTGCCTCTCACTGAGGCCTCATCCCCCCTCCTCACCTGTCTCCCCAGCCTTCAGTCCCTCACTGAGGTCTCATCCCCCCTCCTCACCTGTCTCCCCAGCCTTCACTCCCTCACTGAGGCTTCCTCCCCCCTCCTCACCCCCTCTCCCTGGGCTTCACTCCCCCACTCATGCCTTGTCCCCCTCCTCACACCCTCTCCCCGGCTCCGCTCCCCAGACAGTGAAATCACTGAATTGTTGCTGCCCAAATACCACTTTCCGATTTCCAGCCTGTTCAGACTAGAAGGAGCCTTCAATCCATCCATCCAGCTGGCTGGCCTGCGAGGGAATCCCAGGCTCTCCCTCCATCCTCCAGCCCCGGGCCCCCCGGGGAGGCCGCCTTTCATCAGCCGGCATGGGGCCGGCACTGCCTCGTAGGGGATCCAATGCACTTGGAACCCAGGATGGGGCTCCAGGCTGCCCCTGGGACCTGGCCACAGGGGGCTGCTGCCCAGGCTTTGGCTCAACACAGTAACTAAACACCTGTTAGGGATGGCAGTTCTGCTCTCGGCACTGAGTCACAGACAGAAGAGGACCACACCCTCATGGAACATTCTAGAGAGGCATGCAGAGGACAAACGCGAAAACAGGAAGGGCGTGAGGACAGTGACCCACGGCTGCTAGAGTGCAGTTTCCCAAGCTGTGCACTGGGCACATCGGGCTGCGTGTGAGGTCACCGTGAAGGCAAGCAACCTGCACAAATGGGTCACCTGGGCAGGTGGTTCAGCTGTGAATAAAGGTTGCCTGTGAAGGAGGGTCACGCATGCAGGAGGGTCACCGGTGAAGGAGGGTGGCCTGCGGAGGTGAACCATCTGTAAAGGAGTGTCACCTGCGGAGGGGGTGGTGAGCTGTCGGTCTTCCCTGCCCACTGCTGGGGCTCTGGGTCCTGGAGGAGGTGAAGCCCTGGGCCGGTGGCCTCCTGCCCTAGCAGGGGCTCCTCAGAAGGTGCCTAAGTGGCAGAGTCAGGAAGGAGCCCTGTGGTCCCCACAGATGATGGTCACGAAGGCCACATCAGCACTCGTGCTCGTTGACTGGGGAGCCCCTCAGAGGCTCTGCCTCCTGTCACCAACTCCAGCATTGCAAGCATCCATGCCTCGGGTGAGGCCCATGCTGGTGTCCCACGGTCAGGGTGGGTGGCAGAGTGAGTGGCCCTTTGGGGCTAGGGCTGGGGCTGGGGCTCTCAGGACACAGCTGCAGGCAGTGGGCACCAGCAGCGCCCTCGGTCCCGAGGCCAGCTGGGCCACTCAGGCTGGGTGATTTGCATGTGAGAGCTTCGCCATTGGCTTTGGAGTTTGTGATGTGAGAGCGGCCAGTCACCTCCAAGGTCTCTGTGGTCACAGGACATTGTAAGACACATTTTTCAATGAAATAAAAATCACAGAGCCAGCTGTGGCGTTCCTAAACACAGTGCCTGCTGCCGTCATCCCTAAACACGGTGCCCGCTGCCGGCATCCCTAAACATAGTGCCCGCTGCCGGCAGCACTAAACACGGTGCCCACTTACAGCATCCCTAAACGCGGTGCCCGCTGCCAGCGTCCCTAAACACGGTGCCCACTGCCGGCAGCACTAAACACGGTGCCCGCTGTCGGCAGCACTAAACACGGTGCCCACTGCCGGCAGCACTAAACACGGTGCCCGCTGCCGGCGTCCCTAAACACGGTGCTCACTGCCGGCAGCACTAAACACGGTGCCCGCTGTCGGCAGCACTAAACACGGTGCCCACTGCCGGCAGCACTAAACACGGTGCCCACTGCCGGCAGCACTAAACACGGTGCCCACTTCCGGCGTCCCTAAACACGGTGCCCGCTGCCGGCAGTACTAAACACGGTGCCCGCTGCCAGCGTCCCTAAACACGGTGCCCACTGCCGGCAGCACTAAACACGGTGCCCACTGCCGGCGTCCCTAAACACGGTGCCCGCTGCCGGCAGTACTAAACACGGTGCCCGCTGCCGGCAGTACTAAACACGGTGCCCGCTGCCGGCGTCCCTAAACACGGTGCCCACTGCCGGCAGCACTAAACACGGTGCCCGCTGCTGGCAGCACTAAACACGGTGCCCACTGCCGGCAGCACTAAACACGGTGCCCGCTGCCGGCGTCCCTAAACACAGTGCCCGCTGCCAGTGTCCCTAAACACAGTGCCCACTGCCATTGGCCTCTGATGGCTGCAACTCTTGCTGCAAATGTTTGTCCCTTTCTCCTCAACGGTGACCTGCAGGAATTTGAAAAGGAAATTATCTAAAGCCCTGATAGAGAATTCCTTGGCCTCTTACACGGGAAGCACTGCGGAAAAACGCCCATGCTGCTCACGGGGTGCTGCACACTCCAGCTTCTCCCTAAAATTTAGAAAACTGTCTTGGAAATTTCACACAAATTCAATACAAAAGCTTGTCGTGATTGTGTAGTACAGAGAAAATGGAATGCACTTCTTTCCCTCAAGTGCCCAGGCCAGCTCCATTTTACTTATAGTGTCACATACATGATACCGTCGTTTGCATGGTGTGCTGGGAAAAAGGGTGGGCAACCCGAGGAAGCCCCAGGCAGGCTGTGAGGAGTCCTGGGGGAAAAACGGGGTGCAGGGGGTGTGGTCAGAGCAGCAAGGAGGCCGAGGGGAGGTGCAGTGGCTGAGGAGGTGGGAGGTGGGAGCTGAGGCAAGAAGGTCCCGGCCGCTCCTTGGAGGCCACGCTGAGCAGGTACCTCTGACCCTAGGATGGGTGAGCAGGGTGGGGATTTCACAGGGGCAGTGGCTGTGAGATGCATAGCCCCACGGGGAGAGCCAAGCCTGCTGATCCCTCAGACTCCGTATGCTGAGCTGTGGCCTGCCAGTGAAGAGAGCTCCACATTGGGCTGAGGGTGGGTGGGCAGACTTGTTGCAGGCGGCCCCAGGGTCCTGCACACTGGCCCCACGACACTTAGCAGGGAAGCCAGAGCCCCAGGGGAGCTATTGAACACTTCTGAGCACTTTGCAGTTTGCAGAGGCAACCCCCCTTCAGAGACATGCCCATTCCCCAGGATGAGCCCCTTCCCGGGGGGCTAGCGAGGAAGGCTCTGGGCACCTGGGGTGCGCAGCTGGGATGGGGAAATTAGCACAGCACATTAACACCAGGACACGCGAGGATAATGCACTCTCAGGAAGGAGATCGATGCACCCTCTCCGGGTGCCTGAAAGGAGCCCAAGGCCAATGGGCTCAGGGCTGCGGGGCGGTGGTGGTCAGGCTTTTGGTGAAGCCGCACATACCCCAAAGCAGGGGGTGCTGAACTTGCAGGTGGTGGGTCAAGGCCTCTCGTCTCAGGAACAAGCGGCTTCTCCACTCATTCCCCGCCATCCCCACCAGCGTCCCAGGACCCACTCTCTGGACCCACACCGCCTGTCTGCAAACTCTCACTTTGCCACCTCTCAAGCCCCCAGCCCCGCCTTGGGTGACAGCCTAGAAGGCTTTGATGGCACCCGGTGAGGTGGGTCTGCCTTAGATGGGACACACACGTTCTGGTAAACAGGGAAACACCTTTGCCATTTACCCCAGGAAGGAGCAGACGGAGCTCATCTGTGCCACAGGAAACAAGAGACACACCATTTGCCAGAGACTGTCTGTGTCCGACGTCGGATCACAGCGTCACTGCCAGGCCACCTGGTCACTTCATGGTGTCATCTCCGTCTTGCTGATGAGGGAGAGGAAGCGACTCCCCGGGTGGTGTAGCCAGGCTGGAGTCGGGCCAACCTGTCTCCCCACAGTCGGGTTCTGATAGGGTGTGACCCACGGGCTTGGCCACACGCTGGCAGAGCACCTCTTGGTGGGGATGCATGGAGGCAGAGGTCCAGAGCCCACTGTCACCAGCACCCAGGGGAAGGATGCCCTTGGCACCTGGTCGTTTGGACCGGGTGGTTGGTAGGGACGCATGGAGGCAGAGGTCCAGAGCCCACTGTCACCAGCACCCAGGGGAAGGATGCCCTTGGCACCTGGTCGTTGGGATTGGGTGGTTGGTAGGGACGCATGGAGGCAGAGGTCCAGAGCCAGCAGGTTGCCAGCACCCAGGGGAAGGATGCCCTTGGCGCCTGGCTGTTTGGACCTGGTGGTTGGTAGGGACACATGGAGACAGAGGTCCAGAGCCCACCATCACCAGCACCCAGAGGAAGGATGCCCTTGGCACCTGGTCGTTTGGACCGGGTGGTTCGTAGGGACGCATGGAGGCAGAGGTCCAGAGCCCACCGTCACCAGCACCCAGAGGAAGGATGCCCTTGGCGCCTGGCTGTTTGGACCTGGTGGTTGGTAGGGACGCATGGAGGCAGAGGTCCAGAGCCCACCGTCACCAGCACCCAGGGGAAGGATGCCCTTGGCACCTGGTCGTTGGGACCGGGTGGTTGGTAGGGATGCATGGAGGCAGAGGTCCAGGGCCAGCAGGTTGCCAGCACCCAGAGGAAGGATGCCCTTGGCGCCTGGCTGTTTGGACCTGGTGGCCATCACAGTGCTCCTTAGGAATGTGTCATCTATTGTATGACACTCTCTATCCAGTGCAGTGTGTGACAGCGTATTAAGAACTGCTATTTCAATTATTATGAATAATACAGCAGCCTGGGGAACGGACTGCCTCTCAGGTCCTGGAACCAGGAAGCCACAGTGTTGACATTCAGGCACCTTATGAAGTCAGACACAGAGCTGGATGGGGGTGAAGAGAGATGGTGGGTGTTCCTTGGAGGAGGAGGTCTGTGCTCCTTGGGTGAGGAGGTGGATGCTCCTTGAATGAGCTCCTTGGGTGAGGTGGTGGGTGCTTCTTGGTAAGGAAGTGGGTGTTCCTTGAGTGAGGACCATGGTGCTCCTTGATGAGGAGGTAGGTGCTCCCTCGGTGAGGAAGTGGGTGCTCTCTGGGTGAGGAGGTGGGTGCTCCCTGGGTGAAGAGGTGGGTGCTCCCTGTGTGAGGAGTAGGTGCTCCTTTGGTGAGGAGGTGGGTGCTCCTTGGGTAAGGAGGTGGGTGCTCCTTGAGTGAGGACCTGGGTGCTCCTTAGGTGAGAACCTAGATGCTCTTTGCATGAAGATGTGGGTGCTCCCGGGGTAAGGATGAGGTGTCTTTGGGCGTGACCATCTCCTGACAGTGTCGTGGTCACTGTCCTCTGTGTGCTCTGGATCTGTTCAGCGTGAATGGTTGCAGATCCTGTCCATCCTTCAGTCTCTCTGGAGACCAGCTCTGTGTGAGGCACATGTCACATTCAGACATGTGTAGGTGGGCCCCTGCTGGCCCAGGCTGCTCCCTGAGGCAGGGGTGTTGAGAGGGGGCCCAGACCCAGAGATGGCAGAGGCCACTCTGGGCAGATGCAGGCTGCAGGGGGTTGGCGGGTGGGCAGCGCCAGAAGGTGCCATTCCACTCCTTTTTTCTGGGCCTTTCCGGTAGGTGACCAGGCATTTCCTGTCACTACAAGAACAGGTTCTCCATTTCTCTGCTCCGTTTTGCTATTTTTTTCCCTCACTCTCATCCTGCCAGATAATTTCACCTTTGAAAGAAGAGCCAAGTTCATAACTGGGGAGGCCTTCAGGCCTCTCAGGGTCCTCCGAGCAGAAGAGGCGCTGGGAGTGGAGCGCACAGGGGTTGAGCACACGGGCTTTGTGGCCAGATCGGCCCCCAGGGATGCGTGACTCGGGCCTGTCACTTCACAGTGATGTGCCTTGGTTTCCGCACTTGCAAAGGAGGGACAGAGCGTGCCAGGCTGCTGCGAGATCTCCTGAGTTCGCTGCCTGCAGTGCTCAGGCTGGTGGCTCACAGCGGGTGTCCAGGAAGCAGCATGGCCTCTCTTCGGCTGTTTTCTCCACTGAGCAAAGCTCCCTGAGTCTGCTTACTCTCTGGGCACATGTTCGAGGCTGAAATAAACACCGTAGAGCAAGGGAGGGTCAGTGAGTCCAAGGAGAGCGAGGCCCCCTCTGTGCTCAGATGGGGAAACTGAGGCAGAAGTGAGTCCTTGTATGCAGTCACAGAAGGGTGTGATATGGAGGGACAGGGCACCCGGAGGACTGTCTGGCTGGCTCCTCACTCAGCTCCTTAGCTGTCAGCTCCTCGTAAAGGAGGATGATAGTAATGATAGGAGGTGGCGTTGGTGAAACTGAAACTCCTTTCAGCAGAAATTTCCTGAATCCCTAGTTGGGTCTGAGCCTGTGCTGGGCCCTGGCCACAAGCAGGGAAGAGTCTGTGGCCTGGGGGAGCCCAGAGCCCTGCAACACAGACCGACAGGAAGCTGGCAACGGTGGACCCAGGAGATTGGCACCAGGAGGCAGAGGGCAGAGGTCACAGGGAGCCACGTGACCTCCCCCATGAGGACGCTGGGACCTAGGCCGGAGACAGGGCTGTGTGAGCTACCACCCTCACTGAGAAGAAGCAAGGGCTTTCCTGCTGCCCAGCCCAGAGCATCCCGCCTCATGTGTGTGGGGGTGGCATCTTCAGGGAAGGCGCGGGGGCTGCTCCGGGCTGGAGCCCCACTTGTCTCCACCTTCCTGGCTGGGAGCGCTTCCCTGCCTCCAGTGTTCCGAAGCTGCCTCAGCTGTAAAACAGCGGGATAACAAGACGTCCCCTCCATGGCATGGTTGAAAGCTTTCCCTGAAATCGCGGGGGTGATTCTAGGCAGGGGAGAGGGACAGAAGTTTGTCAGAGGCCTCCAGACAGACCTTCTGGAAAGGCTCCTCCGTCTTCTGCTGGCATACAGCAGGCCCTGAATAAATGACTACGAATGTCTGTAATCTTGTTCAGTCCATGCCTGTGGGGGCGCCAGGAGTTGAGACGTGTGACTGGTGGCTCACAGCGGGTGTCCAGGAAGCAGCATCGCCTCTCTTCGGCTGTTTTCTCCACTGAGCAAAGCTCCCTGAGTCTGCTTACTCTCTGGGCACATGTTCGAGGCTGAAATAAACACCGTAGAGCAAGGGAGGGTCAGTGAGTCCAAGGAGAGCGAGGCCCCCTCCGTGCTCAGATGGGGAAACTGAGGCAGAAGTGAGTCCTTGTATGCAGTAACAGCGCCGGAGGTAGTGAGCTCCTGGTCAGCGGAGGCATTCAACGGGAGTGTGAGTCATCTCCAGCCACGCCTGGCCAGAGCACAAACCAGATGGTCTCCAGGAGCCCCTCACTCCAGACGCCTGTGAGTCTCCAGATTTGAGATTTGGGGATTCTCAGGTACAAGACATCCGATTCCCCAGCATGGATTAAACACCTCCTGTGTGCACCCTGGTGGGGGGAGAGCAGAGCTCCTTCCTGCCCAGGTGCAGGGACACCCCGAAGAGCATCCGATCTGAGGGGATGGGACTGCTGACGCGTCTAAGATTCTGAGTCCGTGAGTTTAAGATTCTCTAACGTGAATACCCTATGAGCACCTACTGTATGCTATGGTGTGCGGCCTCGAAATCATTTACTCAGCCTTTCAGAGGGGTGTGCTTCCATCTCCCCGTGTAGACATGGGGAGACTGAGGCTCAGGAGGGGCGGGCCCAGGGAAACCAGAAAAGAGGAAGGCAGAGCGGGGTCAGTGGCCCAGCTGCAACCAAGTCCCTAGTTTTTAAATATAAGATATTAAGACCCCTTAGGTGCAAAACTGTCTCAGCCCGTGATTCTCAGCTTCCGCCTGTTACTTTAAATGTCTATGACTTTCAGCTTCTTCGCTCTACGAGCCCAGACTCCTGTGGTTTAAAAGTGCCAGCTCCCAGGCGCTGGGGGCTCGGGCTGTCTCCCCTGCCGCCCCCTGCCTCAGGCCATCACAGGTCCCCTGGGCTATCATGCTTGGCTGTGGGAGTGGGCGAGATCCGGCTAATTGTTTATAAAGCACTTAGACACTCTCAGGTGACAAGAGCCGTGTCACACCAACATTATTTCATTAGCATTCCTTAGAGACGGAGCCATCAGCGAAGGCCTGAAAACAGGACTCAGGGCCAGCAGCCCCACCCCGTCTGCCCAGGAGCAGCCCTCTGGGGCTGTGGGCAAGTCATTTAACTCCTTTTAAAACTCCCAGCTGGTGGCAGCCCGGGCTTCTAACCAGCTCCACCTTCCTTATTTCAGTTCCCCTGGGTCCTCTCCTCCCGAGCCTCAGTTTCCCCACCTCTACATGGGAAAATACAAGCATCCCTCTCACTCCGGAAGGGTTGAGTAGAAATTTAGAGGCAGCATCTAGTACAGGGCGCGCACCGTGGTACGCGCAGGTGCTCAACAATTAGTAACGACTGTTATTAACCATAATAGTCATAGGATATTCACATTATAGAATCTTGGACTCCCAGACTTAGATGTTACTGAGAGCAGACAGAGCTGCGGGCGGGGTGCCCCTGGGCCCAGGGTGCATCCCAGAGCAGCTGGAGGCCATCGGGCCACCCCGAATATGTGTCTGGGGGCTGTAGGGAGCAAGCTGTTCCCACGTGCGCCAGACATCCTGGAGTATCTTCCAGCGCAGGTGGCCTCTGTCCACGTAGGACACTAAAGGGCTTTGCAGACACACACAGCTTTCGTTAGTCTCATCCACCACTGTGCATTCAAAACTGTGTTCAAAGCCTCGGCGCCCACCAGGTCCCTGGCTAGATGGGCGTGGATCCGCTCCTTCCATTCCTCCAAGCCTTCGTTCACCCACCTGGCAGATGCTACGGGCCAGCCTCCAGCCAGGCCTCAGTGACCGTGGCGCAGGTCAAAGAGCAAGAGCCCCTCCCCCTGGGACTAGCAGCCTCTCTGGGGAGCTAAGCCCACCACCAGGACTGCGGTCTCTGTAATGAGAGCTGGGGTGGGGTGCAAGGGAGGGGCCCAGCCCCACCTGGTGAAGGCCGCCATAGGTAGCTCCCAGGATGAGGACGTGTGCTGAGCCCTGCAGAGGAAGGGGCGCAGCCAGCAGAGGGGTCGCTGGAGGATGGTGTGTGCAAGGGTGGGCCCAGGGACATGTGGCTGCAGTGGGCACCCCGCCCGGCCCCCGTGCCTCTGGGCGACGCGTGTGGCGCTCCTTGGAAAAGGTGTCTCCTGCTCACACCACCGTCCCAGCGTCCTGCGCTCAGCCTCACTCTCCCTCAAAACTGAAGGCCTGAGTTCCAGCCTAACTGCTTCTCTATTCTTCACTAAGGTCACAAAGCTAAGGCAACCCCCCAGCCTGGGAACAAGTCTGCAGTGGGCAGGGGCGGCACCACAGCCCCCACGACAGGGCCTCCGTCCCCACTGCCCTGCTCCTCCCTTCAGCCTCCAGGGAAGCAAAGCACTTTAGGCTCATTTTCCTGCCCGTCTCCAGAGGCTCCTGCCTTCCTCTGGTCCTTTGCAGCCCCAGTCTGGAGCCTCCCACTCCCTCCCCTTCTATGACACGCCTGCAGGGACTTTCAAAAGCCCTCCAGCACTCTGCTATACAGGGGGACTCCCCAGACCAGGAGCGATGGCTTGTGACTCCTGGAGGTGGGAATCCAGACACAGGGTTCCTTCGAACTCAGTGCCATTTGCTGGGGACAGGCAGGCATCTTTCATCCCTCCCCGGCCCTCTAGGAGTCTGTTCCATTCCAGGTACCTGGAGATCCTGGGTGAGTCCTCCAGTGCAGAGGGAGGGATGAAGGTAAGACCGTCCCTGTCAGTGTGACACACCCTGGCCTTGTCCAGCCCTTCTAGTATACACACTAAACAGAAAATCCTCGGCCCCCCACCTCCGGAACGGACCTCCTGGCAACCAAGGGGACCCCCAGAAACACTTAAAAACTTGAGTTCTGTGCCGTGATGGGATGGGCGGCCAGCCTCGCCTCATTCTACCCCCTCTCCTCCGGGGTGCAGACACCGCTGCCCAGCGTTACCGTTAGAATAAAGGCCGTACGACCAGCAGAACAGACTCTCGGTGGCCATAAGATGCCAAATTATAAACAGGACTTGAGGCCCTGTGGAGCCCGGGCTGAGCCAGGCACCCTCGCACTTAAGAATAAAAACATCTGACCTCAAGGGCTTTCTTTCTCTCCAGCAGCTAAGCAAGCCCCGGCCTGGAGATAAGAAACATAAGAACAGCCACAGCTCACCCAGGTCCGGACGCCCGCCAGCTCACCCCCTTCTCCAGCAGCGGAACCCCAGCTTTCACTGAGCAGGAGATGATTTCAGGAACCTTCTCCTGATGAGAGGCCAGCCACCACGGACTGGCTCTGGCGGGTTTCCAGAGACTGGGCACTCACTCGTGTGCTTCCGTGTCCTGAGAAGACCTTTCGATGTGTGGACTGTCATACATTTGCTCATCTTGCTTTTTCATCAGACTGGCTCCTGCAGGAGCTGTGATGCATTTAAATGTGAGGTCCCCCCTCAGTGTGAACACGGGTCATATGTTACATGCATGTTTCTTCAATGTGCACGCATCAGGACCACGTGCGGCAAGAGCCACAGCTCCTCCTAGAACCTGCTGCATGGGTCTGTGTAGCCGGCCTGGTGGGCAGGAAGCTCCTGCCCTGGCCCCTCCTCCCTCCAGCACCTGTTTCTCTTCCTTCCTGTTTGGGCTCCTCACAGGCCAAGACCCTTCAGAAGAAAGAAGTCTCCCTCTCCTTCCAAAGTCATAGATATCGTAGTTTTTTTGCTGTTTGTGTGTGTGTTTGTTTGTTTTTTGAGACAAGGTCTCACTCCGTGTCCCAGGCTGGAGAGCAGTGGCACCATCTTGGCTCACTGCAACTCTGCCTCCGGGTTCAAGCGATTCTCCTAACTCAGCCTCCCAAGTAGCTGGGACTACAGGTGTTTGCCACGACACCTGGCTAATTTTTATATTTTTAGTAGAGATGGGTTTTACCACGTTGGCCAAGCTGGTCTCGAACTCCTGACCTCAAGTGATCTGCCCACCTCGGCCTCCCAAAGTGTTGGAATTCCAGGCATGAGCCACCATGCCCTGCCGGATTTTTTTTTTTCAGTTAACAAATAGATCCCCTCATTTTGTCACAATTCCCGGGAGCGGTGCGTGCTGTGGCTCTGTGGGGCCCTCGCCTCCCTCTCAGCCCGCTCCGTGCCCAAAGCCCATCTGCACCAACAGGCCTTCCCTGAGGCCAGGGGAGTGGAGGGGCCTGCTTGCCTGAGACTCTGCATTCTGGGGAAAGTCACTCAGCACCCACCCTGTCCCCTGCTTGTAATGATAGTGTCAGGAGCATGGGACCTGGTGCTGAGCGGGTCCTCCTGAGCCTGCCATCCAGCGTCCAGCCTCTTAAGTCCGCTGTCTGCGGTGGAGTCTCACCCCATAGGTGGTTGTCTCCGCACTGTGATCTGGGAACATGGGGCTGATGGGTGTGCCTGGGTGTCAGGCGGCCTGTCTTTCCCCACTTGAGCTGACCCCTGGGGAGGACTGAGCACCCCCCCACCCCAGGGCAGGGGTGCAGAAGTCAGCAGTTCCCATGAAGGTCCTCCAAAACATACCTCGAGGATATGGAAATCCTCCCACGGCCACCATCAAGCCCCTCGCCAGCTCCAGCACTGGAAGAGGTCACACGAGTCCTTTGTCAGTGTGATTGGAAGGTGGATGGATCAGGCCGCCCCAGACTCATTGCAGAGGACTCGAGTGAAAGAAGGAAGCTCTGACAGCAGCTATGGGTGGGCTGCAATCGCATCCCACTGTGTGCCGGCGCCTTTGGCTGAGGGACCTGAGGCTGAGCGGTGGGAGGCAGCCATGGTGGCTGGGGCACCTAGGTGCAGCCCTTCCTCTGCCATGTCTCACTACTGTTCTCTGAGGTTCTCTTTGTCCTACACACATCAGATGAGGAACGGAGGCTCAGGAGCCGGTGGCTCACTCCGATGTTCCTTGGGCCAAGCACAAGGGAAGGAGAGCAGAAGAGGGGGATTTGCAGCCAGGGATTCCCTGGGGAGCAGGGGAGGGGCCTGTCCCGAGGCTCTGCCAGGCTCTGGCTGGGCGGCTGCCATCAACACCCGAGCACAGACCCCGCATCTCCAGGTGGTGTTCTAGCTGGCTTCATGTGGGACATCTGGTATCCCCAGACCTGCTCCCTCTTCAAATTACTGACCTTGGGAAATGACAGCTCTAGTTCCAGAAATTCTTGCCTTTTGGGTACTAAAATCTGACTCCCTGGAAAGCAGTGCTCTGCTGGTTTTCTCTAACGCCATGCATCGTGCCACAGCTGCCAGCCTTTGGGCCGGACTCGGTGCCAGGGGCTGCTGCAAGCTATACCCATCCCATTCGGGCTCTGTGATGACCCAGTGCAGATGAAGAAACAGGTCAGTGGGGGGATGTGAGGCCTGGATCAGGGCAGGCGCAGAGGCAAGGGGCTGGGGGCTGGAGGAAGACAGGGCCGGGGGAGGTGACTTACATATAGGCCCCAGAGGAGGGAGTGGTGCTCATTCATTCATCCCTGCATTCACTCATGCAGCAAACACTCACTAAGTAACTCCTGAGTACCGAGTGCTTGCTGGGTACCCCTGAGTACTGAGCACTCACTGGGTATCCCCTGAGTACTGAGCACTCACTGGGTACCCCTGAGTACTGAGCACTTACTGGGTATCCCTGAGTACTGAGCACTCACTGGGTATCCCCTGAGTACTGAGCACTCACTGGGTACCCCTGAGTACTGAGCACTCACTGGGTATCCCCTGAGTACTGAGCACTCACTGAGTACCCCTGAGTACTGAGCACTCACTGGGTACCCCTGAGTACTGAGCACTCACTGAGTACCCCTGAGTACTGAGCACTCACTGGGTATCCCCTGAATACTGAGTGCTCACCAGGCATCTGCTGTGCCCTAAGAACCAGCCCCCTCAATGCAGAGGATGTGGCCCTGTCCTCAGGGCACTCAGCCACCCAGCCACCGCGGTGGCATCTGGCTGAACAAATCTTGCTGTGCCATGTGGCTGTTCCGAGCACGCAGCTTTATGAAGGTGGAGGGAGCCACTCTACCTGGAGCGTGAGATCGGGGAGGATTCCCAGGGCAGGGGCAAGTCCATTTTCAGAGGCATCTGAGGACACCGTGGCCTCAAAGGAGGCCAGAGCAGGAGGTGGAAGTTGAGCATCTCCAGTAGCAGAGGAGGGAGTGGCGGCTGGAAAAATGGCAACTCATTCAGAATCTCCTATTGATACCCCTGCCGCCAGTCCCAGGTCCTACCAGAGACCCTCTCTGAGCCCAAGCTGGCCACTGACCATCTCCCCGTGTCCTGATGGCCAAGGAGGCAGCCCAGCCCCCACTGTCACATCCACAGTCCACGGCCCAGCACAGCCCCAACACCTGGTGGGGACTTGGGGACACACCTGAGCCTGGTACACCCCATGAAGGCCCCACCAAGGCCCCCTTGAGGATGTGGAAACCCTCACACAGCCACCATCAAGCCTCTCCCCAGCTCCAGCACTGGCGGAGGTCACACAAGTCCTTGCTCAGCATGATTGGGAAGTGGACAGGTCAGGTCACCCCAGCCTCATTTCAGAGGACTGGAGTGAAAGAAGAACCTCCCAGTGGCTGTGATGGGTGGACTGCAATTGCCTCCCCACTATGCGCCAGCACTGCCTCCTCACTGTGCACCAGCAAAGGAGGAGGCTGGTGGTACAGTCAGTGCCAGGGGCCCGAGGCTGCGTGGCAGGAAGAGCAGTACCAGCTACGTCACCGCATCCCTCCCACTGGAACACACTGCACGGAGCAGGCCTTCTGTAGTTGTCTAAACATGCTTGTGTTTTCTAGATGTGATGAAAAAGTGGCTAACCGAGGCATCTGAGCTCACAGAGTGCCCACGGCCTCACCAGCAGGCCCTCCACTGCCAGCTCAGCCACAGCTCAGCCGCTGACCACCTGCGGCCAGCCACCTGCTCTTCAGCACAAACCGGACACCTGCGTCACAGCTTTGCACAGACGCTGCTGTGAGCCACCTTGAATTAACATGCCTGAACCAGCTGTCTGCTGTCCTGGGGTCTGTGCTGATGCCTTCCTGACCAGGGCCACAGGGACCAGAGAGGTTGGAGCGGGGCGAGAGGCAGGCCGGCGAGAGGCAGGCGACACCCGTCTGTACCCGCGGTGGGAGCCACAACTCAGGACCTTCACCCCTCTGACTCTCATCTGAAAAGTGGGGCCCATCCTGCCTGCTCCCCAAGGGCTGTGAGGAGTAGGATGTCATCAGTTTTGGGGGGTAGAACTGGGACTGCCCGGCTGTGAGCTTCCAGGACTGTGAGCTCAGAGATGCAGCAGGGGTGGGAGGAAACGCTCAGTGACATCGGCAAGCATAGTGAGGAGCAGACTGGAGGGGAGGGTTTGGCCAAAGGAGCCCTGTGGCCCACCACGCCCCTCCAGCCCTCCCTTGGATGAGTAAGTGAGTGCCTGTACACGCACAGCCCAGTTGAAGAACGAAGGACTCACCCAACCCAGGAGTCCCCCTCCCCGTGCCCTCCCTGCCCTCTGACCCTGACCCCTGGCCCCTACGTTCAGCCCTGGCCTCTGAGTGATAAGGAGACAGGCTCCCATCCCACCACTAAACCTCCCTCTTGGGACCTTACTCTCCGGGGCAGAGGGGAGGAGGCGGGGCCGGGATGCTCCCCCAGAGCCTGGGCCAACTGCACGCCGCCCGGGCGGGTCTCCTGTCTCTGCTGACTTTCCTCAGTGTTGCTCATTCATTGTGTTCTGTAAACATTTACCGGACGACAACTTCAGCCCATGCCCTGGGCCCTTGAGGGTGGGAGGGTCACCCTCCATCCCTGTGGGGTTTGATGGAAGGAGCCCACCACCAAGGTCCCTGGGCAGAGTGAACAGGGCAGCCTGAGCCAGTGCTGGAGAAGCGAGGACCACAGCCAGCTTCTGCGCCCGGGCCAGGAGGCAGGGTGGACTTCGGAGTCAGGCTGCCCCAGCCGAAGTCCAGCCCCACCTCTGCGGGCACAGCCCAGGCAGTCAGCCCAGCCCTGCCTTCCTCGTGCACCCTGCAGTGACGAAGCTCCTGAAATCCCACTGCGTGGCCACTGCCCTCACTGGCCTGCTTCCCACCCAGGCCTTTGGAGATGCCGGCCACATGTGTGGCATGGGCCGTGGGCAGCACAGTCCCATGTGGAGTGCAGAGCCAGCAGCAGGGCAGCAGCTGGTGCGGAGGTTCAGAGAAGCCTGGGAGCATTTGGGGCCGCTCCTCTGGCAGCTGGACACGCCTCCTGGCCGGCCCAGGGACAATAATTAAGAATCAGGTTTCCGTCGAAAGGCTGAATTGCTGGGAGGGGTTATAAATCAAGACGACATTTTTATTGCAGAGCAAAAATTAATTATTTAGCACGGGACACGTTTGTGCTCTCTCAACTGCCAGCAGGGTGTCTTGACTCGGTGGCCAGACAGTCGCAGCGCTGCACTAACGGCTGCAGAACGGCCCTCTCAGGGCTCTTGGTGCAAGGGGAAAACTGAGGCCCAGAGAGGAGAAGGGGCCTTTCTAGGGTCACACTGCCATTCATAGCAACTCTTCTGGGCCCGGGGCTCGTGCCGGAAGTCAGGTCCACCCAACCCTGTCCTGGAAGGACACGCACACTGTGCAGGCAGCAAAACCAGCAGGTGGACGGTGGACAGTGGTGGGGGCGAGGCTTGGTGGGGGAGGCCCCAGCCCTGCGCTTCGCACCTGCACCTGCTCCAGCCACGATGTGCCCATCCTTTCCTCTCCATCGTCCCCAAGGCCCCTCAGAAAGTGCAGCCAGCTGGGTCCTGCTGTGGGGCCCAACAGGAAGGGGCAGCCACCACTCCCTCGGGCATGCTCAGGTCTGAGTTTCCCAGGAATGGGAGGTGGTCCTTGGGGGTGCAGGCCTGGGGGTGTGGCGCAGTCAGTGTATCCTGGAAGACCGTGGTTCCCCACCCCGTGAGCTTCCAGCCCTCCCTCCTCCGGGAACTGTGGCCTTCCTCTCCCTGCCCTGAGAGCAGAAACACTCGGAGCGTGGAGATGAACTCCTGTGTGAGCCACAGACTTGGGCCCCTGGCTGCTGACTGCAGAGGACGCCCACCTGAGCACCATCCTGTGGTCGGAGGGACCCAGGACCCTCTGAGAGGGGGTGGTCCCACCAAGATGAGAGGGGCCATGGCACCCGCCAAGATGGGAGGTGCCACGGCACCCGCTGCTGGCTGAGTCATTGACTGATTTGTGCGGTCAGAGTCGTCAGAGCCACCGGCAGCAGAGCGGACGAGAGTCTCACCGCCAGCAGCGGTGCAGGGTGAGCCCCTGCACAGACACTCTACATGGGGACGCTGTTGCCCCTGGACGTCTCCTCTGGCTCTCTGATGACCCATCTCTTCCTCTCCGCCCCTTCTTTTCCCTGTGCCCGTCCATTCCCAGCCTGACCCTGGGCTCTGAGCCTGTGAGCAGCCAGTCATGGGGCCACAGAGTGCAGTGGGAACCAGGCGGAAGGTCCCCCTGAGGGCTGCTGGGCTGTGCCTGGAGCCAGTGAGGATGTGGCAGGTGCCAGGCCAGGGCCACCTGGGGGGCAGATGGGGGAGGGCTGGTCTGTGGGCAGAAAGAGTGGCAGGGACTTCCTTGCCACTGGGCCTGACCCCTGTCCTGGGTGCTGGGCCCTGGGCCATCTCCCTCCTGGGAGCTTGGTGTCCTCATCTGTTAAATGGGAGTCACCCCTTCCTCATGGGCACCTTGTGGGTGTGGCCCATACAGTGGCTCCTGTGGGTGGGGCCCCGAGCCGGGCCGAGGGGGAGGCTGGCTGACTAGCTTCCCATTCACAGCATCCCAGGAGAGGAGAGCAGAGCTCCCAGAGGCCTCCTCGTCCACACTGAGCTCTAGGCTGGCCCAGGGCTCTGGGAGGCAGCTGGCCTAGGGCTTCGCAGAGCATGGCATCGGCCCACAGCTGCTCTCACCCGAAGTGGGCCCCTTGGGCAGCCTCTTAGGCCTGGTCGTGAGCTCTGCCCCCTCCTGCAGGCCCCATCCACAACCCCCAGACTCTCCACTCTTCACCCCACACTCGGGCCTCCCTGGGACAAGGAAGCTGGGGCCACCCCAAAGAGGGCCTTCAGCCCCCCCAACTGAACCCCAGGAAGGGGCTGCCAGGGCCCCTCAGGGAGCACCCCCACCTCCAGGAACCAGAAAGGAAACCCCACGGGCAGCTCCACAAAAGGATGGCTGCAGGCACCCCGAGCCCGGCACTCACCCAGAGCATACAGGAGGGAAGGCCCAGGGTGCCATACACGCAGGGAGGGCAGCACCTGCAGTGGGGCAGTCAGGCCACAGTCCTGCTCCTCGGGCTTGCTGGGCGCTGCAGGGCAGAGGTAGAAGCTCAGGCTTCAGAGAGAGGTGGGAAGGTCCAGATGTCGGTGCTCCCACTGCTTCGAGGGGATCCCCACTCTGCTGGGTGGGCCCAGGCAGGTCACTGGCCTCTCTGGGACTGGGTCTCCTCCTCCACAAAGGCAGGTTAGCTCTGTGACCTGAGAGTCAGAAGGGGACAGGGACAACCTAGTACAGCACCCAGTAGAAAAGAATGGGGACAACCTAGCACAGCACCCAGTACAGAAGAGGGTGGGGACAACCTAGCACAGCACCTGGTACAAAAGAGGGCGGGGACAACCTAGCACAGCACCTGGTACAGAAGAGGCGGGGACACCCTAGCACAGCACCCAGTACAGAAGAGGATGGGGACAACCTAGCATAGCACTTGGTACAGAAGAGAGCGAGGACAATCTAGCACAGCACCCAGTATAGAAGAGGATGGGGACAACCTAGCACAGCACCTGGTACAGGGTGAGGTCCACAGATGCTGACTAGTGGCCAGCAACCGTGTCCCAGGCACCTCTAGTCCCTGGACAGAGCAGCAAGGAAACAGCCATGGGCAGGGCCCTCCATCCTCATGGGTGGCATGCTCCCCTCCCATGGTGGGGGTGAGGAGGGGTGTGCAGCAGCAGGAGCACAGGGCCAGGGTCAGGGTGCTGCAGCATGGCCACAGCAGGCGGGCGGGCAGGCACCAGAGGGAGGTAAGGTGGACCGACCGGGCCAGCAGGGCCTGAGTGCCCAGCGGAATGAACTTTATCTGGAAGTCAGTGGTGGGATGCAGTTGGATCTGACCTTTAGAAAGATTACCCTGGCCAAGGGTGGGGACACATCAGAAGGGGTGGAACTGGAGGAGGGAGGAGGGAGTGGAGGGGAGTCCTGGGGTGGGCAGAGGCCAGTGGTCAGGAGAAGAGAGCCAAAGCGGCTGTGAAGGTGCAGCCAGGAGGGCTGCATGGAAGAAGTGCCATTTCCACCCTTGACTTGGTGAGAGCCCTTGCCTTGTTCATTGCTGCCCCAAGAGTGGGGGCCATGGTGGGCATGGAGGTGGGCAGAAGGGGTGGGGCCTGCCACCCACCAGGGTGCCACAGAGCAGAGCACAACCCCAGAGCTGTACAAGTTTGACACTCCCAGCCCCTGGAGAGAGGAGCAAGCAGGAGGCCCTGTCCAAAGATGAGGAAACCAAGGCTCAGCCCATCTCTGCCTCCCCGAAGTGGGGCTTCTGGAAGCCAGTGTGGGAGCAGCTGGGCAGAATCTGCATACTGCATGACATTGCCCGGTGGCTGGAAGTCCCTGAGTCGGTTTCTTCATCTTTAAAATGAAGTCACACCCCCACCTCCCTCCCTCTCTCCCAGGGGTGGGGGTTGCGATTGGAGGGTACAAACTGTAGAGTGTGCTGCACCCGGGCAGTCAATGCCACCCACCTGGTGTCCATGGTGACGGATGCCGGTTGGCCTCTTCGAGTGACTTCAAGCTTCCTCGAAGGGAGGAGAGAGGGTCTGCATTGGCCTGGCACTCTGGTGTCTGGAGGCCTAGGGCAGGCCCCAGGGCTCCCGCATGGACGGTCATGGGGGTGCTGAGGCGGGCCCCTCACAGTGTCGAGAGGCCCCAGTTACGATCAGGTATTAATATTTCCAACACGGATATTTACAAACCTCTCCAGAGACTGCACTGATGGACTATTGGCGATCACGCTCGGCTAAGAAGGGTGTATTGATCCGGGGAGAACAGAGGTCACCTCTTTTTAAACCCAAACCTATAAAACACTGAAATCCATCAACCCCCGGGGCCCGGGCTGCAGAGTGACATGCAACCCCGGCTGTGGTCTCGCTGGCCTGGTCAATACGGCTCCATTAGGGGCCGCCCGCCTCGCCCCACCCAGGCCCTGTCCAGCCCTGTGGCTGTCCAGATTAATATGCGCCCCAGCTCTTTAATTCTCTGTCCATTAGCCTCATGTTGCCAGCTGACCAGCTTGACTATTGATCCTGAGGAAGGCCTGCTTGGAGGTCCCGGGCAGCGTGAGGTCAGTGGGGAACACTGTGACAGCTTTGCCGGCCCAAGGGCAGAAGCTGCCAAGCTTCCCAGAGTCCGTCCTTCTGTGCACAGAATCTGGTGTCTCCAGAGCTGCCCACAGGAAGCCTGAGGAGTCTCGCACATGAGCCAGACTGAGCTCCTCCAGGCCCCTGTGACTCACCGTAGCTTGGGGACACCATCCAGGTACCTGGGCTGCACTATCCAGAGCCTGGGTCCCACCTCAGGACATGGGGGCCCAGGAGGGGCCGGGGCTCTGCGTGGTGAGCATCTCATGCCAGGAACCAGACGGGCCCAGGCCCCCATCCCCTTTTCCAGTTGAGAGGCTGAAGTTTCCGAGCATTTGTGTCCCCACGAAGGTCACCGGGCTGGTAAGTGAGTGAGGCGGGTTTCACTGCCCCCACCAGCCCGTATGCTTCCCACCTCATGATGAAAAAGGGAGACTCAGGAGACAGAGCAAGGGTGCCAGAGACGTGCGGGTACCAGGGGCAAGGGTGCCAGATACAGGCACCCACACCGCCTTGGGATGAAGGAAGCACCAGGTGCTGCCCAGCAAGGTTTGGTGGAGAGGCGGAGCCAAGGGGGCCGGGAGCTGCTGCTGGGGAGGGTGCCAAGGCTGCACACAGAGGAACTGGATACCCTCTGGGAGGGCATCAGGGCACGGTGGTGCCTCCCAGGGCTTCTAGTCTGGGTGTGGGGTAGACGACAGCCTGGACAGGAGGAAGGAGACCTCAGGACCACCCAGGGCCGTCCAGGGGAGACATGGGGGTGCCTGGACCAGAACCTGGGGCCAGTGAAAATGGAGGCAAAATTGTCCTCAACAACTGCAGAGCAGCGGACCCGCCAGGGACCCATAAGGTGGCAGGTGCCATCTTCATGCCCACCACTCCCCATTCTGCACTTGGCCCCTGATGTTACAAACCCCCGCCCAGCAGGGCAATGTCAGAGGTCATGAGAACTGCTCACGTGCACACGTGGGGGCTCCTCTCGGGCAGCGATGGAGTTGGAAGGAGGCAGTGTGGCCCAGGCTCTGCCTTTGGCCACTGCGGGAGCAGGCTTGGGCACATGCCTGGAGCTCTGTGAGCCTCAGTTTCCTCATCTGTAAAGTGAGGATAAACATGTGGACCCCTCCCAAGCAGGGAGGGCTACAAAGAGGCAGACGGACAGCAGGGACCCCCCCCAGAGCTGCTCCCCAGACCCTCCGCCCACCTCCCACAAACGCTGTGCTGGGAACTTCTGGAAGACAAGGACACTTTGCATTTTTCTCCCAAATTGAAGTGAGCTTTAATCCCTGTGTCATTGTCACCCATCTCAAATTTATGTCATGTTTCCTCGTCTGAAAATGATCTCAGCGCCATGGTGTAGGTTGGAGGAAGCAATTGGGTTGACTGTGAGCAAGGTGGGCCTTCAGGCCTCCACCTCTTCCTCTGCAGCATCTCCAGATGAGCCACGCCCTGTCTCCGGCACCCTGCAAGGGCCGGCCTCCGGCCTCCGCCCAGTAAAGGCTTACTGAGAAGTGAGCTGAAGCCTGAGGAGTGGCAGGAGCTGAGGAGAGGCTGGGAGGAGAGGCTGGGAGGAGATCCTGGGAGGAGGGACTGGGAGGAGGGACTGGGGAGGAGAGGCTGGGAGGAGAAGCTGGAAGGAGAAGCTGGGAAGGAGAAGCTGGGAGGAGAGGCTGGGAGGAGAGGCTGGGGAGGAGAGGCTGGGAGGAGAAGCTGGAAAGGAGAGGCTAGGAGGAGAGGCTGGGGAGGAGAGGCTGGGAGGAGAGGCTGGGAGGAGAGATTGGGAAGAGGGACTGGGGAGGAGAGGCTGGGAGGAGAGATTGGGAAGAGGGACTGGGGAGGAGAGGCTGGGAGGAGAAGCTGGGAAGGAGAAGCTGGGAGGAGAGGCTGGGGAGGTGAGGTTGGGAAGAGAAAAGGCTGGGAGGAGAGGCTGGGAGGAGGGTCTGGGAGGAGAAGAGGCTGGGAGGAGAGGCCGGGCAGGGGGCCTCTGCCTGGAGCATGGACGCTGCCCATCAGCTCTGCCTTGGGGAGAGGAAGGCACTGTGAGCCAGCACAAAGGCAGCTCAGCTTCCAAGAACACCACTGTCTCCTGTGGGGAGGACGTCCCTGGGGGTGCATAGTGTCCCCCAAACCTGTGTCTACCCAGAGCCTCAGAGCATGCCCTCATTTGAGCACAGGGTCTTTGCCAGTGTTGTTAGTTAGGTCAAGCTGAGTTCACGCTGGACCAGGGTGGGCCTAAATCCGGTGCCTGGTGTCCTCGCGAGAACAGGAGAGGACACAGGACACAGGGCCGACGGGGCTGTGAGCATGGAGGCAGAGACTGCAGGGACATGGCCACAAGCCAAGGACACAGAGGACCACCGGAGCTGGCAGAAGCTGGAGAGGCCAGAACGATTCTCCCTCCCGGCTGCAGGAGGAGCCTGCCCTGCCCACACCTGGGTCCTGGGCATCCAGCCTCCAGGGCTGTGAAGCAGGAATGTGCTGTGGCTGGAAGTCCCCAGTTGATGGTCCTTTGCTCTGGCAGCCCCAGGACACTTGTCCTAACCCCAGAGCTTGGGGCCCGCCCTCCCGGCTGCCTTCCCGAGGGATCCACAGCAAGGAACCCAGGAGGGGCAAACCCCACTGCTCACGCTTGGAGTCGCAGCACTTCCAGGAGGAACCCCGGTGCAGAGAGGTGACACACCCGGGGCTCCGAGGTGAAGAATCTGTTAAGCCGTTCCCAAGGCCAGCCGGGCCCTGGGAGCCCAGATGTCCCCCGTGAGTCCTGCACAGGAGGCCCAGCAGACGCCACGGCCGGTCGCCTTGGGATGTGTGTTCACCGTGTCCTCCCTCACATCCTGCAAGCATCCCTGGGGCTGATGGAACGTGGGCAGCTTGGAGGGCTGCGCCCCTGCTCTGGTCAGGCCAGGAAGACAGCAGCCAGGTTCCCACCACACCAGGCCACCTGGGGCTCGACAGCCAATCCCGGCAGCGCCAGCCCCAGCCCACCTGGAGGCCAAGGCAGATGAGCACTGGAGACACGGGCACCAGCCGCTGCACGTCCGCTACCTCAGCGTCCACCGTCTGCAGCCCCTCAGGCAGGATGGGGCTGAGGCTGAGGCGGCACAGCGGGGATGCCCGCCCTGCAGAATTCAGCTCTTCAGCAGTCTCACTTCTCCAGAGCTCTATTTTAAACTGAGAAGGGATCCGAAAGGTTTTCTGGATTGCTAACCTATGCGTCCACAGCTCCTGTGCTAACAGCCACTCAGCGTGCTCGGGCAGATCCTGCCACCTCTCGCCCAGGATATAGCAACCTGTTTCAGAGCACAGAGCAGGTGAAACCTCGAAATGCAAAGAGGAAGAGGATCTTGTTCAAGACGCAGGTGACAGAGGAGCCACTGTCGCCTGCAAGGAAAATGCAGACGGAGGGGCAGGAACCCTGGCGTCTGCAGCCCAGGCCTCTGACGCAGGAACCAGACTTCCACACACATCAGCGGCCCCAGTGCCATCCTCCAGGGCCTCGGTCACCCGGGAAGGATTTATCTACAGTCCTAAGTTGGAGGCTGCAGAAATAGAGATGATTCTGGAACATCTCCTGCCATCAGGGGGTTCTCCGCTTATGTAATAAAACTCAATGGTGTGTCATGACTGAGGAACACACTGGCTGCTGTTTAGAGGCGTAAATGCTGCAGGGCCGGGAGTTCAGGGCTGACAGGCAGCCCCTCCCCGACGTGGTCAATTGCATTGCCCTCTGCAGGGTTCCCGGGACAGTCTTCATCCACTCTGCACTCCAGGAAGGAGAGAGACTCAGCTTCCCCCACAAGCCCGGCCCCAAAGTGCTGTCCCCAGCTCCCACCGCACGCCCTGGCACTCTCCCCTGACCACACTCAGCTGTAAGAGAGGCTGGGAAATACAGGCTTTTTCAGGCATGTGAGAGCTACAAATCAGAAGTTCTATGAAAGAACAGGAGACCGAATACCAGGAATGGCTCTGAGTTGCTGCCCCTGCAGGCCTACAAGATGCCAGCTCAGGACAGACCTCTCCAGAGAGACAGAGACTGGCCTCAACGTGTGCCTCTCCTCCAGGTTCCTGCCCCGCTGCCTGGTGCTCGGCGAGCTCGGCTCGAGGCATGCGGTTGGTGACATCAGGTTCTGTGCCCATCTGCTCTGCCTTCCCCAGCCCAGGGACCCTCAATAAAGCGGCCAGCTCTGACAAGGTGGTGTGGGTACAGCTGGGGCCCAGAGACTGCACTGTCACGGCGATTGATCAACCTGTCATGAAGGGGTTTGGGAAATCGATGACCGTGATGGCACCACAGCACGTGAGTGGAATCAGTGTCACCGAAACATACACTTAACAATGGTCACCAGGCACGGTGGCTCACACCTGTAATCCCAGCACTTTGGGAGGCCAAGGCGGTTGGATCACCTGAGGTCAGGAGTTCGAGACCAGCCTGGACAACATGGTGAAACCCCATCTCTACTAAAAATACAAAAATTAGCTGGACATGGTGGCAGGTGCCTGTATCCCAGCTACTTGGGAGGCTGAAGCAGGAGACTCACTTGAACCCGGGAGGTAAAGGCTGCAGTGAGCTGAGATCGTGCCACTGAACTCCAGCCTGGGTGACAGAGTGAGATTCAGTCTCAAAAAAAAAAAAAAGGTTAAAATTGCAAACTCTATAGATGTAACAACCAAGCACACTCAAATGGAAAATGCCAGTATAGTTGTCTGGTGGAGGGTGCCTACCTCCCAGGAGAGGGCAGGTGGGAAAGGGTGTGCTGGAGGTTTGTAGGTGGGAGTCTCTGTACCTAGGGCAGGGCTGGAGTCCTCAGGAGACCAGCAGCAGCTGGTGGCAGGAGGCCTGGGGAAGTGCCTCCAGCACCAGGCAGGAAGCTGGAGAGGAGAGCAGGGAGGGGCCAGGGCTCTGAGTGCAGTTGTGGGCATCTGCCAGCCTCGCCTCATGCCTCCCTCTGGAGCTGGCACTGGCACTCCCATCCCACATATATGGAAACCGAGGCTCAGAGAGGCAGAGTGACTTCACAAAGCTACGCTGGCAGCAGGACTCAATTGTTTTCTGGCCCCTCATGGAGCTCTTCCCTCTCCTTCTCACAGTGTATCTGGATCCTCAGCCCAGGGATCCCATGAGGCCGGGGAACCTCCTCCTAAAATGGAACTCAGTCCCCTGTCACCAAAGGAAGATGTGGGGCAGAGGAGCCCAGCTTCTCCAGATCTCGCCTTCCCTGGTCCTGCCACAAGGAGGTGGCTCGCTGGCCAAGGAGGTGGAGGGAGAAGCAGAGGGAGAGGAGGAGGAGGCCCACAGGCTGGGAGGAGGGAGAGGAGGAGAACCACAGGCCAGGAAGAGGGAGAGGAGGAGGGCTGCAGGCAGAGAGGAGGTGACAGGGAGGCCCACAGACTGGAGTGAGGAGAGGAGGAGGCCAGCAGGCTGGGAGGAGGAGAGAGAGGAGGAGCCCTGCAGGCTGGGAGGAGGGAGAGGAGGAGGTCAGCAGGCTGGGAGGAGGAAGAGGAGGAGGCCCTAGGCTGTGAGGAGGGAGAGGAGGAGGCCCTAGGCTGGGAGGAGGGGAAGGAGGAGGCCTGCAGGCTGGGAGGAGGGAGAAGAGGAGGCCCTAGGCTGGGAGGAGGTGGAGGAGGAGGCCTGCAGGCCGGGAGGAGGGAGAGGAGAAGGTCAGCAGGCGGGGAGGAGGGAGAGGAGGAGGCCCTAGGCTGGGAGGAGGGAGAGGAGGAGACCTTAGACTGGGAGGAGGGAGAGGAGGAGGCCCTAGGCTGGGAGGAGGGAGAGGAGGAGGCCCTAGGCTGGGAGGAGGGAGAGGAGAAGGTCAGCAGGCGGGGAGGAGGGAGAGGAGGAGGTCCTAGGCTGGGAGGAGGGAGAGGAGGAAACCCTAGGCTGGGAGGAGGGAGAGGAGGAGGCCCTAGGCTGGGAGGAGGGAGAGGAGGAAACCCTAGGCTGGGAGGAGGGAGAAGAGGAGGCCCTAGGCTGGGAGGAGGGAGAGGAGGAGGCCCTAGGCTGGGAGGAGGCGGAGGAGGAGGCCTGCAGGCAGGGAGGAGGGAGAGGAGGAGGCCCTAGGCTGGGAGGAGGGAGAGGAGGAGGCCCTAGGCTGGGAGGAGGGAGAGGAGGAGGCCCTAGGCTGGGAGGAGGGAGAGGAGGAGACCTTAGACTGGGAGGAGGGAGAGGAGGAGGCCCTAGGCTGGGAGGAGGGAGAGGAGGAAATCCTAGGCTGGGAGGAGGGAGAAGAGGAGGCCCTAGGCTGGGAGGAGGGAGAGGAGGAGGCCCTAGGCTGGGAGGAAGGAGAGGAGGAGGCCCACAGGCAGGGAAGAGGGAGAGGAGGAGGCCCACAGGCAGGGAGGAGGGAGAGGAGGAGACCCACAGGCAGGGTGCTTTTCTCCGGACCTTGGCATCCCCAGATAATGGTGGTGGTCATGGCAGTTTGGTACAGAATTTCCATGTTCCCATCTGGCCTTCCTAAGGACTGAGAGTGGGATTTTGAGGACGGAAATGAGACTGGGCAGCATGGAGGGGCTGCCAGGCTCCGTGCAGATTGCAGCCTCCGAGGTGCACACCCAGGGCCACAGTGGGGGTGGCCGGTGCTCCAGCCAAGCCTGGCTTCCAGCTGCAGCCCACGTCGTCCTTACTTGAGAGCACAGATGATCTAAAACGCCTCCTAGAGTGGCAGAGCATGGGCCTCGAGCTGCCAGTTGCTACTGTTTGCCCCTAAATGGCTGAATGTCAAACCCCTTGGGCAAACTGAGAACAGACTGTCACGACACCCCCTTCCCTAAGGAGAATGTAAAGACACCCCCACTTCCCGCTTCTGACCCCCAGCATGTAGCTGCCCCTCCAGCTTCTAGCACAGCCTTGGCCTCTTCCTCTCATGGACCACCTGGCAGCTGAAGTCCCTTCACCCGGGACCGCCGATGTTTGTGACCAATGGATCGATACATCACCCGAGGCCCCGGGAGGCTTGCATCCCCACTGCCCTTCTCCAGTGGCAGAATTAAAAGGCAAGCTTGTTGTTGGCGTTGTAATGAGCTGTGTCCTGGGGCTCCTGTTACAAGGAGCTGAGAGCCTCTTCCTCCGTAGGCCGGGGTCAGAGGCCTCTTACTCCTTCCTAAGATGGGTGGGTCTCAGGATGTGGTGGCAGCTGCCACGGGTACCCTTCCTTCTGCTGGGGTCAGGGTCTAGACAGCCAGAGCATCCGAGCTACAAGAGCCTCTCACCCCTGGGCTCCACCTGCACGTGGGAAACCAAGGCCCAGGTGAGGCGGAAAGGTTGCCCTGAGCCCACAGCAGGTAACTGAATAGCTGTAATTTTATTAACTTTTTAAAAAAATCTTAAAATTATTAGCACATAAAGTCCTTCATGTGGGAATTGTTGCTTTCCAAGCCATTGGGAATCACTAACACACACACACACACACAGGTGTACACACAGAGGTGCACAGACACACAGGCACATACATAAGCAGGTATACACATACATACAGCACACAGGTGCCCACACACACAGGTGTACACGTACACACAGCACACAGGCACACTCATACATACACACACATGTGCACACATATCCAAGTGTACACGTACACACAGCACACAGGTGCACACAGGCACACATACACAGGTGTACACATACATACAGCACACAGGTGCACACAGCACACAGGTGCACACACAGAGATGCACATGCACACACCGTACACAGGCACACACATACACAGGAGTACATATACAGCACACAGGTGCACACACAGGTGCACATGCACACACTGCACACAGGCACACACATATGCAGGAGTACACATACAGAACACAGATGCACACACAGGTGCACACGCACACACTGCACACAGGCACACACATACACAGGAGTACACATACAGCACACAGGTGCACACACAGGTGTACACGCACACACTGCACACAGGCACACACATACACAGGAGTACACATACAGCACACAGGTGCACACACAGGTGCACACGCACACACTGCACACAGGCACACACATACACAGGAGTACACATACAGAACACAGATGCACACACAGGTGCACATGCACACACTGCACACAGGCACACACATACACAGGAGTACACATACAGCACACAGGTGCACACACAGGTGTACACGCACACACTGCACACAGGCACACACATACACAGGAGTACACATACAGCACACAGGTGCACACACAGGTGCACATGCACACACCGTACACAGGCACACACATACACAGGAGTACATATACAGCACACAGGTGCACACACAGGTGCACATGCACACACTGCACACAGGCACACACATATGCAGGAGTACACATACAGAACACAGATGCACACACAGGTGCACATGCACACACTGCACACAGGCACACACATACACAGGAGTACACATACAGCACACAGGTGCACACACAGGTGTACACGCACACACTGCACACAGGCACACACATACACAGGAGTACACATACAGCACACAGGTGCACACACAGGTGCACACGCACACACTGCACACAGGCACACACATACACAGGAGTACACATACAGCACACAGGTGCACACACAGGTGCACATGCACACACTGCACACAGGCACACACATACACAGGAGTACACATACAGCACACAGGTGCACACACAGGTGCACACGCACACACTGCACACAGGCACACACATACACAGGAGTACACATACAGCACACAGGTGCACACACAGGTGCACACGCACACACTGCACACAGGCACACACATACACAGGAGTACACATACAGCACACAGGTGCACACACAGGTGCACACGCACACACTGCACACAGGCACACACATACACAGGAGTACACATACAGCACACAGATGCACACACAGGTGCACATGCACACACCACACACATACACAGGAGTACACATACAGCACACAGATGCCCACACAGGTGCACATGCACACACCACACACAGGCACACACATACGCAGGAGTACACATACAGCACACAGATGCACAAGGAGGTGCACATGCACACACCACACACATACACAGGAGTACACATACAGCACACAGGTGCACACGCAGGTGCACATGCACACACCACACACAGCACACACATACGCAGGAGTACACATACATACAGCACACAGTGCACACGCACGTGCCTTCTTCATTCTCAGTGATTGGATCCCCCACTTCAGTCCTCCAAGGGCGGAAGAACCGGCCGCCAGGCCTGGCCCTGACCGTTGCCTGTGCCTTGAGTGCCCTCTCCACTGCCCTTGTTTGGTCAGTCGGTCCCTGCTCTTTTACAAAGCCCAGCGTGGGCATCACCATCTCCCAAAACGATCTCCTCATTCCCCAACAGAGGTTGGGCAGGGCCTCCTCTGGGACTCCGCAGAGCCATGCTCCCCTCTGTCTCAGCACACGTTGGTCCATGTGGCCAGCCCCTCTGGCTACCCCACGGAACTGTGACCATCTTTGGGGCTTGGCCACAGCTCCGTGGTCCCCAGCCCAGCACACCAGAGCAGCTGCTCAGTGTGTACTAAGTGGATGCAAAGTTCCTCCATTTCCAAAAGAAGAAATTCCTCCATCTCCTGTCAATCAAACATCTCTCTAACCCAGAAGTGCTGGCCGTTGCGCCTCCACGGGTTTCAGCGGAACCATGCACTTTCGCTGACCTAAGAGGCTGACCCCAAATCTCAGGTGGACCTGGGTGGGCTTCAAACTTGAAGTCTCTGAGTGCTTTGGGAAAATCCCATGAGGAAGATGTGTGGTCCCCTCCCTTCTCTCAGCCAGAGAAGGGCCAGGGGGTTGGGGGCAGCTGGGAGAGACCCGTTTTGGGGACAAGCTGTGGCAGTGTGGACTTAGAGGAACCTCAGAATCCCCACCGGGGCCCACTCGGTGTTCAGGCTTGGGTCCAGCTTCTCAAAGAAGTTCCCAGGGGTTGAGAGAAAGGAGGTGTTATTGTTGAGTGCGAGCAGAGTTCTGAGGATCACATCAGTCTGGGGTTCTTCAGGGAAACCGAACCAATGGGAGATACATGCACACACACACACACACACAGAGGGAGACATGCGCAAACACACACACACATGCACACACACACACAGAGGGAGACATGCACACACACACACATGCACACACACACAGAGGGAGACATGTGCAAACACACACACACACGCACACACACACAGAGGGAGACATGTGCAAACACACACACACATGCACACACACACACAGAGGGAGACATGTGCAAACACACACACATGCACACACACACAGAGGGAGACATGTGCAAACACACACACACATGCACACACACACACAGAGGGAGACATGCGCAAACACACACACACATGCACACGCACAGACAGGGAGACATGCGCAAACACACACACACACGCACACACACACAGAGGGAGACATGCGCAAACACACACACACATGCACACGCACGGACAGGGAGACATGTGCAAACACACACACATGCACACACACACAGAGGGAGACATGCGCAAACACACACACACATGCACACACACACAGAGGGAGACATGCGCAAACACACACACACATGCACACACACACAGAGGGAGACATGCGCAAACACACACACACATGCACACGCACGGACAGAGGGAGACATGTGCAAACACACACACATGCACACACACACAGAGGGAGACATGCGCAAACACACACACACATGCACATGCACACAGAGGGAGACATGCGCAAACACACACACACATGCACACACACACAGAGGGAGACATGCGCAAACACACACACACATGCACACGCACGGACAGAGGGAGACATGTGCAAACACACACACATGCACACGCACACAGAGGGAGACATGCGCAAACACACACACACATGCACACGCACAGACAGGGAGACATGCACACACACACATGCACACGCACACACAGAGGGAGACATGTGCAAACACACACACACATGCACACGCACGGACAGAGGGAGACATGTGCAAACACACACACATGCACACGCACGGACAGGGAGACATGCACAAACACACACACATGCACACACACACAGAGGGATACATGTGCAAACACACACACATGCACACGCACAGACAGGTAGACATGCACACACACACACATGCACACACACAGAGGGAGACATGCGCATACACATGCACACACACATGCACACACAGAAGGAGACATGCACATACACACGCACACATACACACAGAGGGATACATGTGCAAACACATGCACACACAGAGGGAGACGCACACACACACAGAGGGAGACACACACACACACACACACACTGAGAGAGATCCCATTATTATAAGGAGCTGGCTTTCTGGAGGCTGGCCAGCTCACAATCAGAGTCACATCCCTGCTGGAGTCTGGGGCCAGGCACTGCTGGAGAGCCACTGTGAGCTGGCCCAGCCCACACAGCCAGGCAGGGGAGTGCCCTCTGTCCAGGGAGAGAGGGTCCTGTGTTCCTTGCAGGCCTTCACTGGGTCAGATTCGGCCTACACACTAGGGGAGGGCAACCTCCTTAGGTTCAAATGCGACCCTCATTCAAAAACACCCTCCTGGAAACAGCAATAATGTGTGGACGAAACACCCAGACATCCTGTGGCCCAGTCAAGTTGACACATAAAACTGATCAACCCAGGGACAGTGGAAAGGGCTCGGGTAGAGACAGTGGCTATGGGTACATAGTGCGCTGAACGTCTTTAATGCCATTGCTTGTGAATTACAGTGATGAAGTGACAAATATTGTGTTAGGTGTATATCACCACAATTGAGAAATTCACAAGGTAGATTCTAGAGATGCCTCATAAAAGAAATCTACCAGACTTTCTTGTAAAGGCTGTCATTAGCAAAACCCTTCCTGTGAGGTTCAGAACCAGGGTTGGCAAACTTTGTAAAGGCCCAGAGAGCCTGTGTTTGCAGCTCTGGGCAGCCTCCCTGGGCCTGCTTACCTCTGCCCAGGTGTCAGGAAACAGCCAAAGGTAACAAGTACCTTTGAACAGGTACAATTTTGAACCTACAAATGAACATACAAATTTGAATTTTTTATCCTTTTCATGAGTCACAAAATACATGTCTTCTGATTCTTTTCAGCCATTAGAAAGCATAAAAGGGCTGGGCACGGTGGCTCAAGCCTGTAATCCCAGCACTTTGGGAGGCCGAGGCGGGTGGATCACGAGGTCAACAGATCGAGACCATCTTGGTCAACATGGTGAAACCCCGTCTCTACTAAAAATTACAAAAAATTAGCTGGGCACGGTGGCGCATGCCTGTAATCCCAGCTACACAGGAGGCTGAGGCAGGAGAATTGCCTGAACCCAGGGGGCAGAGGTTGCGGTGAGCCGAGATTGCGCCATTGCACTCCAGCCTGGGTAACAAGAGCGAAACTCTGTCTCAAAAAAAAAAAAAAAAAGAAAGCATAAAAAAGCCCTCTTTAGATCACCAGTTGTACAAAAGCAGACCAGATTCAGCCTGGGGGCTGTGGTTTCCCACCCCCTGATCTAGACAAATAGGAGCTGAAGCCAAGATTGCCAAGGTGGGTGCCAACCGCAGGCAAGCACAGCCCCCAGGGCCCAATTGGACCGGGGCATCCGGGAGTCTGGAGTCCAGTCTCGCTGCGTGTGCTGCTTAGAAGTAGAGCACAGGCTCCCCAGGGCTGGGTGGGACAGGCGGAGGACAAATAGCGGAGGCAGGCACCCGGGGGACCAGAAATGCCAACCACCAGGCCCTGTGGGAAAGCCAGGCTGGGCTTGGGGGCAAAGGGCACAAAGCTGCTCTAAACAAGGGCAGCCCAGCAACCCGGGGCAGTGGGCATCACCCTCTCAACCTCCACCCCCAGGTCTTCTCTGCTGCACCAACAGCCCTGTCTGTGCCCTGGCAGTGCCAGCTCCTGCTGGCTCCTTGCCTGCTTCCACATCCAGGGAGACGCCCTGCTGGAGGCCCACCCCTCCCAGAGAAGCCTGTGGGGAACAGACCACGAGGGCCCGTCGGGGTTGCTGGGACTAAGGGCTGTCTCAGGGGCATGAGTTTCAGTGGTGCACCTGGTCACCCTCCATGCCACCTGTAGAGTCCCAAGGCCCCTGACTGGTCCAATCAGCAGAGGGAAGGGTAGGATGGGAGGAGCAGAGGATCACCTAGAGCAGGATCACCCAGTGCTCCTACAGCTAGCATCGTGCTGGGCACACATAGCAGGAACCAGTAAGGGCACCGCATGACTGTCCTCATTCAGATTCCTTTATATATCGTGTGGTCTATGCACCCAACACCTGCCCACGGCGGAGAGCACCACAACCCCGCTGCAGGCGGGACCGAGAGAATCACCCTGACGAAGCCAGCGAAACAGCCCAGACTGGGTGCTTCCATTTTTCCAAAGTACGGACGAAACAGGTGAAACCAGCCCCCACTGTTACCTTTGGGGAGTGGCCGAAGGGCGCTTCGAACGGCGGTGCTCTGGTCCTGGCCGGGTGCTGCTACCCCAGCAGTGCTTGGCCAGAGAGGTCACCTGCTTCGCACTTATGGTCCATGCACCTCGCTGCGTGTTCCTGTGTGCACCGAAGCAAGGGCTTGTGAAGGGAGGGGGCGCCTTCTCACTAAGCCTCTCCCGCAGCCAGCCTCAGCTCTGTGTGACCCGCTAGCTAACCAGCAGACCAACCTGGGCCCAGGTATCTCCACCAGGCTGGCCAGGTGCTGGGCCCTGGGACCAGAGCTCCATACTCGTGTTTAGAGTCCCCCAAGGGCAAGGTATGGGAAAACTAAGGCCAAAGAGGTGGTCAGTGGCCCAAAGTCACCCTGAGCGCCATGATGCAGCCCATCTGCAGAGCTGTGAGCGCCTGTCTTCTCTCTCTCTCTATAGCATTGTTTCCTGTCTTGCAGGAAAGGGGGTTCCCATACCTTCCTTCCCAACCAGAAATTCCAAACTCTCAGCCCAGACCCCAGACCTAGGGGGATTCCCCTCCCCTGCTAGAGGCGCTGCTGGCCAGGCATTCAGTCTGCAAATCCCCTGACAAGACAGGTCATCAATGTGAAATTATCGCCATCAGCAGGGCCAGGCAGCCCGGCCTCCCATTATGGCCAAATGAATAACTCCGTTTAGAGAAGTCATTTAGGGCGCTGCCCCAGACAATGACTCCTGTCAGAAGATTTACTGACGCTCAGAGGCCCCGTGGGCCTGGCCTCAGAGTTTATCAGCTCATGCAGAAAACGAAGATTGCAGCGTGGACCATTTCGCCGCTGAAATTCATGCCTTTTGACCCCAAATGAAGAGATAATCCCGGGGCTTGTTTCCACTTGAGCTTGGAGAGATTGTAAACAGCTGGCTCTGAAGCAGAAACTCACATTGGCCTTGGGTGGAAATCACCAGCCATCGGCCACACTGTGGGGAAAGTGGCTCATGACTTCATTTGACTCCATTCCTTTGGAAGCAACCCCCTCCAGGAGAATTCTATTTTTAAACTGAGTGCTTGGTAGAACTCTCGCTAAAGGAACACGCTTCCTCCAGTTCCATACCGAACACTGTAAACTTAATCATGATTTATTTTCTCCTTGGCTACCAGGAAGCTCAAAGGCCACGAAAAGCTTAAGCATATCAGCAAGGCTGGTCCTTGATATTATGACACATGCACTCTTTTACTTTACTGTTGTGGATTCTATTTAGAGTTAACAATGTTTGTTTAAGGTGCTTCATGGTGTAAACAGCTTCAGATCCTTTGTGGAAAGAGTGAGGACTGTGAGTAAATGATGGGGGGCTTCCAGGAAGGCAGAGTGGAGAGCCAGAGGCAATAACAGGATCGGCCAAGGGATACCAGGTGGGAAGACCCACGCAAATACAGCTTGGGGTGATCCAGCCACCCAGCATGAGAGAGCGCCTGGCTCTGCCCAGGAGCTCAGGAAATACGCACGAATGATGAATGGATAGCTGAGCCCTAAGCAGGTGGCCAGCCGCCCCTGGCCGCAGGCACTGTGCTTGGCCTCTGCTGCTTGGGGGTCCTCTCCTGAGATATGAGCCAAGCCAGCACCTCTCTCACAGTGAGATGGGGAGATGAAACCATGGCAGCTACCTCGAGTGTGCCCGGCGCATGGTGCAACCCGTGAGTGCTCCTCCGCCTGCTCCTCCTTTCAGGGTGAGGTCATGTCTAATCAGCGCAAGTCAGGTGGCGGACGCCAAGAAAGTGTGCATGCTATGGGTAGAAGCTGGGACGTCACAAAGGACGATAATGGCAGCTCCAGAGCGTTTGCTGAAGCCCACGCACTGTCCTGTGCAACCCGTGTGGACGAACCCCTGTGATGCCCACACCCTCACAAGGTAGGAATTCTCATCGTCATTTTACAGGTGACAGAACGGAGGCATGGCAACTTCAAAGCGTGTGTACACGTTCTTGGACCTCTTGGCATCGAGAGGCAGGTCACAGACCACAGACACATGCACACAGGCATGCACACATTGAAGCTGGCTGACTCTTTTGTAGCCAATATCGTGGAAGGGAGGTTATGTGGGAAAATGTGGTGGTGCCCACAGCACTGGTTTTTGTAGCCCAGGCACCAACCATGTGAGCGATGAGGTGATCCTTGGTTGGGAAAATGTGGTGAGCCCCCAGGCCTTGAGTTCCCCAGACCCTCCATCTTCCCAGCAAGGGTCCCCCAGACTGTGTGGAGCAGACAAGTCATCCCCACTGGCTCCTTTCACAAAGAGATTGTGGCTTTATCTTTTAGCTTGGGGTGGCTTGTTGGCAGGACAGAGATTGGTATCTGGGCAAATCCCCAGCATTAACTCTGGTCCTGGGCCATGGATTGAAGCTAAAGGGGCCTTGAGAAGACTGCCAGTGAGGGCCTGAGGAAGACCAGGAAGAAACCAGAGAAAAGGGAGGTCAGTCACACAAAGGAGGCCAGACCTGCCACAATCTACAGCATGGGGAACATGAAATGTTCCTAATTATCTCAGTGACGTAGCAAGCTTTCTTCTGTAAAGGGCCAAATGGTAAATATTGTCCGGGAGCTGGTCTCTGTTGAAACTCCTCAAGTCTAGCTGTAGCTCAAAAGTAGCCATCAAGAATACAGCAATAAATGGGCATGGCTGCATTTCAATATAGTCTGCAAAAACAGCCAGTGGGCTGGATTGCTCACCCGCGATCTAGCCAAGAGGTCCAGGAAAAGGCACTGAAAGCACCACTTTCTTCTCCTTGCAGCCAGGGATAAAGAGCAAGAGGAAGGAGGTGGGCTGGAGAGCAAACTGCTGCGTTTTCAAGATAAAGTTTCAGAATTTAAAGGAGCGAGAGTTTGCTGAGTGATTATATAATGACGATGATGATGATGATGGTGGCGGTGATGGTTATGATGATGGTGATGACGGTGATAGTGGTGATGGTGGTGGTGACGGTGCTGCTGGTTGTGGTGGTGATGGTGATGGCAGTGATGCTGATGATG